>NC_048219.1:58038889-58153412 GCF_002007445.2 Ailuropoda melanoleuca | reverse complement strand
TTTTTTTTTGTTTCATTAAGGCACTTTAATGATATTTTCATCACATAGTTTTCAAAAAAATTAATAGATTTCCCTCACCATTTAGTCATTTGAGAAATAGAAAAACTAACCTGCAGTGGATTTTTTCCTAAGCAATTTTTTGAAAGCACCAGAATTTGAATTGGATATGTTTTAGATTTTGTTTGTTGTGGAGAAACAAAACAAAACAAAACAAAAAAGTTTAGGATTGATATGAAACCTCATCTGAGATTTGAGGACTTCCCAGATTATCTGGATTTTGAAGGCAGGGAACTAGAGCCCTGACAATCCAACTTTCTCGTAAGGTTCTCCTTATTGTCTGTTTGCGGGGGATGGTCCGGGGGGAGGAGAGTAGATTTATTGGATGATGACAAACCGAACTCAAAGAACTTGTGTGCTTTAGTAACCTTGCTTTTTGTCTTTGATAAAAACGAGGTCTCTATTGTTCCGGTTTTTGGAATATTACATTCACACAACTTGTTTTTTTAGAAATGCCGAGAGTGCGACGTGAGAGAGGGATACCGGGCATGACCTAGCGCGGGTCTGGTGCACTTCCCTGTCCACCAAATCGGACTCTGCCCAGAGCCTCCAAAACACGCCGCCCAAGTGAATGATGTCACTAGTCTTCAAATAATCTTTTCTTTTACTGTATTTCCCCAAACGAAGGCATTTAGAACAAATATTTGAAGGCATTGAGAACCAGTCTGATGCTCCCAAACGTGCCCTCTCCTAGAAAATAAATAATAAAGCGCTTCTCAGGCAAGGGAGGACGGGGAGAGTGTAGGAGAGAAGTGAAGCTCTCAACGCGGAGGTTTTATTGAAAGATCCTTGTGGTATTTTGCTTTTGAAATGTGTTTAGCACAGACTTTAAGGATTGGCAATTTGTTTAAAGAAATGGGTAAAATATTTAAAACCACCACTTTATTTAAACTATTGTGTCTCCTTCAGTAAACATTCAGTACATGATTGAACCCTGTATGAACTTGTGCTTTTGCTGGTTAAATAGAATCTAAGCTTAAAATGAAAGGGGGCTGCTATTGAGAAAGGGACAAAAAACTTACATGTGCATTTTTTTTTTTTGCCCACACACAAGCACTTACCCCCCAAAAATACCACGTGAGTGGGATCCTTTATTAAAATGCCCCTCGTTTTTCCCCCCCTTGGCCTCAAAGTGCTAAACTGAAAGCAAGCTGTTAACAGAAATGAGTAATTATTGAAGCTCTAACAGGCAGCTTTCATGGAAGTTGATTACAGCAGCCATATAATCACTTTTACGGATGCTGTAATCACAGTAGCAGGGAATGCTTCACTTGGTTCTTATTGTTTTCGCTCAGGGTGGAGGTAGGGGGCCTGCGAGGAGCCCGTTTTACCACCTCGGTACAATTTCTGCTGCAAAAGAAATCTACACAGCCCTGAATGGAGTCGAGAATCATTTATTCTTTCTTTATTAGCATTTTCTCCTCCCTCACACAAGAGTCTGTTGGAGTCAGGAAATTGCTGTTATTCAATATGCAAGCCAGAGGTTGTAATGACCGCTTGGAAGGGTATGACCAACAATTACAGCCCTTAATGAATAGGGGTAATCTAGTTGAGACTAAACACTAGTAGCAACTCTGGGCTGTCTCTGGTTAAATTAAAAGAACAGCAATGCAAAGGAAGTTAACAAGAATTAATTAGTTAGATCGAACTGAAAACCTACTCATTAGAGATGTTATAGGCAAAGTAAAAGCCTATCTTCAGTGCAATTAGGTAGACAAATGAATTGTACAACTGACTGACTCACACCTGCTAACAGCTAAGGGCTATAGCGCTATGTATGGGATCCACTTTTTCCAGTTCATGCATACTTGCGTAGTTTAATGGATCTTACATTCTCGAATTAGCCTCCATTCCTTCAGATTTTTCCTTGGATGTTTGATCTAAATATGGGCAGTCTCACCGTGGCAGGGTTTTAACGAGCACTGGCTGAGGAGGGCAGAGGATGTGTTTTGAGCCTCCTAAAGAGGACTTGTCTTGCTCAAAACCAGCCCGGAGCAGGTTCTCCCGATCGTTTATCAAAGAAAGGAACTGCACCTTCAGGGTGTCTGTTTTCAGATAGGTCTGCTAGCTAATTATTCCATCTTAAATCATTAGAAGAAAGTCTATGGTCCCTGCATGTTAGAAGCAAATAAATATTAAAAATAAGACAGTAACTCTAGAAAGATTCATAAAGTAGTCATCCTTTCAATGATGCAGAGGGTCGGGGAGTTACCCATGGTTGGGGGGAGATGCCAGGGCAAAGAGGTCTGCTTTGCTTTTGAGCGGGGGTGGGGTGGGGTGGGGTAGGGTGCACAGATAAGAAAAAGAAGATTCCTAGAAATCTTAAGCTGAGACCTTTCTGGTGCATAATTATGCACTCTGGTATTTTTTCCAGATGTTTCTCTGGTCTTTTTCTACTACCTCTTGCGTTTGGCTTCCTTGCTTTCTCGCACAAGGTCCCCCAAAAGCTTTCACTGCCGGACATATTTGTGCTGCACTCTAGTTTGGGAGGGACGTCTAGTTAAAGTAAGAGGAGCAGGCGGAGGAACTTGGGAAGCGGGTTCATCTGCTTATATTTATTGGTGGGGTGACAGGCTAGGGTGACGGTTCATCCAGGAACGGCAGTGCAGAACAGGAATCTGGAGGCAGAAGTTTATTTTCCAGTACTGCCCTGGTGTCTCAGGATGAACTTGGAATAACCTCGTTGTGGCCCATATTTTTGCCTTTTTAATAGGGGTGATCACCAAGGTTTCCAAAATTTATGGATCAGTCACAGGCGGGAAATTTCTCTGAGTCCCCTTTTCAGGACGTCTGAATCACTTCTCCACTCCCAGCCACGTCACTCTCTGCGATGGCCCCAGGAAGTCGTTTTGGCACCATCACCCTTCCAATTTGCTTTCTCGTCGCTAGGGGCAGAGGACAAACCGGGCAAGCAGGAGTCCAGAAGTCGCAACCTCACTTCTCTCTCCACTTTTGTCCCTGCCAGGATGCGCCCTACTGGTGTGGCAGACGGAAGGGACTCTAGACAGGCCCTTAGAAGGTAAGCAGGCATCGGGCAATCGCTGGGAGCAACTGGATGAGCGGGTTTCTGGAAGTCCTGGCCATAACGTCTATCACCTTCTGAGAAGGGGGGGGTCCAGTGAGATTCACCACTTTGAGTTTCTAGAATGGGAGGGCCATGAGTGCATGAGTTGTAGCCTTCCACTTGCATTATTTGGTGTTAATAACAGTCACAAAACCCAGTGAAGCTCAAGTGCCTCCCGGGCCGCCATAACCTCGGAGCCTCCAGAGTGAAAGCCATTGAGCAAAAGCTTCTTTGACATTTTAGCCACTTCTGCTAATACACAATAAGCATGCAAGTAATTAGAGACCAGTTTCGTTTATTTAACACAACTCCTCCTTGCTCTGAGCCAAAGAAAGCCCTTATGATGCTGCCCAATTATAGGTCAGAAATAAATGACTAAGGCAACAATGTGGGGGAAAGGCTGCAGAGAGACAAAGAAAAGAAATGCCCTCTTCAACTAAGAGCAAAGAGAACAAACCATGAGCATGCTTAGAGGGTCAGAACACAAAGCGAGCTTGGAAATTTTCCCAGTCTTATGTGAGAGCCAGGAAGCAGGGGTGAGACCGTTGAGAGCATTTAGGGTTCTCACACCACAGGCAACGTGGAGACCCATGGGAGAATCCCCTTAGGACAGGAGTGACACTGTCAGGAGCCCACCAAAGACTCTGTGTCCTGTAGTGCCATTTCCCTTTCCACAGTGGTTGGACTTGGGACGGCTTTGGCCTCTTCTGTAGGGTTCATTCACTTCAACTTACAGAGGTCTGAAGTTACCTTTCTGGGGAGCAACTTCCCATTCCTTCTGAGCCATCCCAGCAAAGACAGCTGCTTGCCTGACAGCAAGCTTCATTTCCAAGTGTGTCAGGCCACTCCTCTTTCCTCATACCTAGACGGAGCACAAGCTCAGCTCTCCTTTACTGGTGGGTCTTGCAGTAGTTTCCTAGGGCTGCCATAAGAACCAGTACCGTAGGCTATGGGTCCAGAGGCTCTAGTGGAGAACCCTTCCTTGCCTCTTCCAGCTTCTGTGGGCTCCTGGCACTTATGACTCGTGGCCACGTGTCTCCAGTCTCTCTCTTCACGTGGCCTTCTGTGCCTCTGGATTTCAAATCTCCCTTTCCTTGCTAAGGACACCTGTCATTGGACTTAGGGCCCACTCTAAGTCCAGAATAATTCCTTTCAGGATCCTTACCTTAGTTACATCTATATTTGCACCTTCATTCCAAATAAGGTCGCATTCTGAGGTTCCAGGTAGACATATCCTCTGAGGGCCACAATGCAACGCACTCCAAGACTATAATCAAAGATGCTGGTTCTTAATCCAAGGCCCCAATTCACAAAGTATGCTCTGTAGAGCCCTAGCCCCTTGAGATTCTTTGAACATAAAAGAAGGAAGGAAGGAAAGGAGGGAGAGAGGGAGGGAAGAAGGAAGAGGGTAAAGAGAAAGAAGAAAGAAAGAAGAAAGAAAGAAAGAAAGAGAAAAGAAGAAGAAGAAAAAGAAGAAAAAAAGAAAGAAAGAGAGAAAGAAAGGGATAAAGGAAGAGAGGGAGGCAAGGAGGAAGGGAGGAAGGAAGAGGGTAAAGAGAAAAAAGAAGAAAGAAAGAAAGAAAGAAAGAAAGAAAGAAAGAAAGAAAGAAAGAAAGAAAGAAAAAGAAAGGGAGAGAGGGAGGCAAAGAGGGAGCGAGGGAGGAAGAAAGGAAGGAAGGAAGGAAGGAAGGAAGGAAGGAAGGAAGGAAGCCAGTTAAGATGTTCTGTGGTCAAGTAAGTTTGGAAAGCTGCATTCAGTCTTGAGAAGTCACAAATCACAGTGGCTTATTAAAGGTTTGACATGTCCTGCAGTTAGGAAGCTGTTTAACTTTGTCAAAGTCATTGTTTCCCTAAACTTGATTGACCAAAAAGAGCTGCTTCTTTTTTTTCTTAAATTTTATTTGTTTATTTGTTTGTTTATTTGTTTATGTATGTATTTATGTATGTATTTATTTTCAGTGACACATTATTAACGGCCCACCAGATGCACTGGGGAGTGCAGGGCCCACAAAATGTCAGTAAACAAATACAGGCCTCAAACCTCAAAGCTCTATTATCTAGTCTTTCCAAAAGTTTTTCTTGGTATTTGACAGTAATCCATGGCTAGCCCCTTCCGTCTTTTTTATTCACCAAATTGTAAACAAGCCCAATTAGAGCACAACGTCATATCACATGGATTCAGCCAGGCTGTATCACATGAATTCAGCCAGGCTGTAGGGCTCATCTCCAGAGGCAGAACAAGTTTCATAAAAACATGATCATTTAAAGTCTGTGCAGGGAGTTAGTTTGGTCCAATCCCAGAATTACGGAAAACAAGCTCATTTCATAATTTTTCCATTATTTCTTGGTCCAAGGGCTCCTTCCTTTTGGTGTTAAGCTTGATGATGTCTGGCACCCTTGCACTCAAAATAGGATTAACTTGTCAAAAGACTGACATTTTGATCCTGATTCAACCAAGAGATACCTGGAAAGCTTTATGCAAATCACTGAATGTAACGATGAAGCCTTATTTCCTCAATCTGAAAAATGGGTTCATTTAAGTTTAATGACCTCATGGGATTATTTTGAAGATCACATTTGAAACCAGATATGAAAACATTTTACCAGCTTTAGAGAACCATCTCTTTGTACCTGTTTTTATGGTTGTTCTTAAATAACTTTGGAAAGAAAATTAGAATACCTGTATTTTGGGAAAGAAGACAGAAACTGTTAAAATAACAGTGCTCATATATAAATTATACTTGAGCTGATTTTACCCATTAATGGTGCTTTAGTAAGAGCAAAATCTCTAGTATATCTTGTAAACACGAAGGAAAGAAAGAAGGAAGGGAAGGGAAGGAGGGACAGAGGGATGGAGGAAGGAAGGAAGGAAGGGCAGAAAGAGGAAAAAGTAGAGAAGGAAGAAAGAAGGAAAGGAAATCAAGGGAGGGCCTCGCTAAGACCAGCTTCATGGACAAGCACCCTAGCTGGGAGCACAGGGCCCCCACACTTGCCTTAATGCTATGCTGTCACCGTCTTGAAACTCCTCATAATTTTGAACAAGGGGTCCCGCATCTGCCCTTTGCACTGGGCCCCCCAAATTATGTAGCCTGTCCTAGGCCCAACCCTTCTTCCCTCATAACCCTGTGAGAAATGGCTTGAGAGACCACTTTCAGCTGAAACTAGACAACATTCCAGCTAAATTGATCCTCCAATTTCATTTCTGCAAGTAAAGCTCACCATTAAGGAACCTCATTCCAGCTCACCAAACCAATCTTTGGAACTGCTCCAAGTCCTGAGTCCCTTCATATTTTAAGTTTACGCATTTTGAAAAAACCCAGGCCACAAAGCCAGCTAGACCATTTTAAATTATGGGTGTGGCCCAAGTGTTATTTTTAAGCCATTAAATGAATCCTTTCAAACCTTGAACTCTCGCAAAGCTACTTCTGTGCCGAAAGCTTTTTAACGATCAGAAAATGGGAATTTGCAATAAAAATGTTGACACAAGCCCACTGCAGGGGCCGACTTTCTCTGCTCTGAGCCTGGCGCATGCGCGATACGGGACACGGGCGAGAGCGCCTCACTGACAAGAAGCAGAGTCCGAACAGGCGTGGAGGTCAGAGCGTGTGAGTTCGTGAAGCTGGGATGGATTATGTCACAGGTCTTCACTGCACATTCTTGCCAGTTGTGTTGGCGGGTGCCGCCGCGTGTTTATCACAGCGGGTATATTCAGATCGTCCTTGTTTCGTCCTGCTTACTGCGGGCTGTGCAAGAAAATGGCGCCGGCTCCTCCTGGCCAACTCCTGCTTGCTCACAGAAAGATCCGGTTTAAGGAAGAATGCTGAGTGGATCGGTGTGATGTTCAGAAACTGTCATTTATTTCCGTAGTAGAGTTTCTTGGGTGATTTTTAGGGACCCCCGAGTTCTCTTTCTCCCTCTCTCATACTTCTTCCTCTTATTTTGTTTTAATATCTTGGGCAATTGAACATCACTTTAGTATTTTTTATGATTTTATTCTTTCAGATTCAGAGAGCAAATGCTGGGTCCTTTCCCCCCATCGTCCACTTTGCGCAGAGTTGAAATGGCGTTGGTGCTTTCCTTTAACGGCGACAACAATGGCTTAATTTATGTGGCCCTGCATGTTGCCAAGCCATCTCAGTTTGTACCCCGGCCACATCACCGATGACGGCACATCTCCCAACAATACTTGTTAGCGGCTGGGACCGATTCAACAGATGGAGTCCAAAACAGTGTTTACACAAGTTCTATAAAAATAGTGGTTTTAACAACACATTGGCAATTTTATGGTAGATTGAAGAAGCAAAAAGAACCTACTTATCATTTAGATTAGTTTTTCCCATAAGATTGTGAAAATGTTGAGAGATTAATCTGACCAAAAAAAGAAAGAAAGAAGAAAGAAAGAAAGAAAGAAAGAGAAAGAGAGAGAGAGAAAGTAAAGCAAGCAATACCTGGTATGGATTAGAAAAAGTAGGTATTCAAATGGAGGGAAACCTTTCAGAAAGATACAGAAGGTTGAATATGAGATTTTGGTTTAACCAAACTACATAGCATTTACAGTAAAATCATAATACTTCTTAGGCAGTAATTGGTATCTTTGTCATCCATCAGAACTCAATAAGAATTATCATCACGATTCAAATTTAAGAGGCAATTGAAAAACTTCACTAGGGGTCACGCCACAGTGTGACTCAGAAGCTAAGCGTGTAACCTACATATAATCACAAAAATCCTTGTATTTTAAAATTAAGAAAATTTGGAGGGTCATGTGGTCTAGCACTGTCCGATGGAACTCTGCAGTGCTGGCCGTGGCCTCAGTCTGCGCTGTCTGCTACTATCACCATGTGCCACAGGTGGCTAGCAGGTATTTAAATGTGGCTAGCGCAACTAAGGGATTACATTTTTAATTGTATTTAATTTAAATGCAAATGGCCATAGGCATCTGGTGGCTACCATAGCCACTAGCTCCAAAGAGATTCTGGTTCCACCCTCTGGTTTACAAAGGGTAAGGGAGCTAGAGGAGTCCAAGGCCTTGTGCCGTCTCACACAGGCTTAACGAAAGACAATCTGTATCAGAGCAAGGGGGCCGACTCCCAGCCAGCGGCCCTGTCCGCTCAGCGGTGAGCCCCGGTTCCAGCTCCACAATGACATGCAGCGTGGCTCCAAGCAAAGCGAGAAAGATCCAATCACATCTTGTGTTTTTCATAAAGCTCAAAGAAGGCACGTTTTAGCTTTTTCCAGATTTTTCCTGATGTTATAGTTTTTCGTGCTGTTGTATACAAAGTCCAAATATAATTGTAAAACTATTGAATAGATGAGACAAGTTAAAATGTGGTAGCTCTCTGTTGGTCCCTCAATTTGTTTTCTTTTGTATTTTTACTGGTCTGAGAAGTCTAGTTCCAAAGTCTTAGGACCAAGTATTAAACCCCAAGAAGGCAGTTCCTCAGAGTCACATGTACCCTCTAATTATGTCGTAATTTCTCAGAAAGTATTCATTTCTTACACCTCTTTTAAAACCTCCACAGTGTGTACGAAATTGCTAGACACATAATAGACATTGAATAATTCCTCGCTGCACAGAATTAGATTTTTAAAATGATGTCCTCTCTCATAATGCAAGCATGCAAGTTATCTGAGAAAAGTAATATTTTAAGCGATTGTCGGTCATTAACTCAGATTTTGCCATAAGAAGTGCTCTAAATATAGAGCATTTTCTAATTCATAAAACCCTTTCAGCCACATTCTCTCACTTAATCCTAACAATATTATGAGACATAAAACAAAACGGCTGTGATTCTTGTGTTGTAGTCGGAGACCAGATTCAGAAAGGTGAAGCAACTTGCCCAAGGGTTCACAGGAAATGAGGTGTGGGGCCGGGGCACCCCCATGTCCTGACTCTAGAACCAGTTCCTTTCCCAGTGTGTCTCAGAAAGAATGAGGGAGGAGACGAAAGCTGGGGATAGGACCACAATGTAATTTCAATAAGCTCACATTTAACAAACACGCTTACTGGGGGACTTCTGTGTCCAGGTTCCAGATAGTGTAGGGAACACAAAAATAAAAGGTTCAAAAATAAAAGACTCTCAAAGAAATTCGCCTGAGAAGCAGGCCCCGCGGAGTGAGGGCATATGACCTGTGAGACCAGAGGACAGCATGGGGGGAGTGACGGTGTGACGTTGGAGGCGTCCAGGGCACAAGGTGCCGTCCCAAGAGGAAAAGCTAAAGTGATGGGGACGAAAGTAGGTCTGATGTGCCCAAGGCAATAGGAAGGCATTGAATTCTACCCCCCACCAAGATTTACTGAGATATAATTGACACATAATATTACGTACGTTTAAGGAATACAACATGATGATTTGATACATATCTGTATGTGCAATGATTACCACAAAAAGATTAGTTAACACATCTGTCACCTCACTTAGTTACCTGTGTGTGTGTGTGTGTGTGTGTGTGTGGTAGCAACTTTGAAGAGTTACTTTTTTTTTTTTTTTAAGATTTTATTTATTTAGGAATGCCTGGGTGGCTCAGTCGGTTAGGCAGCTGCCTTCAGCTCAGGTCATTATCCCAGGGTCCTGGGATCGAGTCCTGCATCGGGCTCCTTGCCCAGTGGGGAGACTGCTTCTCTCTCTGCCTGCAGCTTCCCCTGCTTGGGCTCTCTCTCTCTCTCTCTCTGACAAATAAATAAATAAAATCTTTTTTTTTTTTAAAGATTTAAAAAAAGATTTTACTTATTTTAGAGAGGGGGGGAGGTGAGGGAGGGGTAGAAGGAGAGGGAAAGAAAATGCCAAGCAGACTTCCCACTGAGCCCAGAGCCCAATGTGGGCCTTTATCCCTGGACCCTGAGATCATGACCCTAGCTAAAATCAAGAGTCAGAAGCTTAACCAACTGAGGCACACAGATGCCCCTGAAGAGTTATTTTCTTAGCAACTTTTAAGTGTATAACACACTATTGTTAGCTATAGTCATCATGCTGTGTTAAGAACCTCAGAACCTAATTATAACTGGACATTTGTACTCTTTGACTAACATCTTTCCATTTCCCCCACCCTCACACCTCTGGCCACCACCAATCTACTCTTCGTTTCTATGAGTTCAGGGTTTTTTTTTTTGACTCCACATACAAGTGAAATCATGCAGTATTTCTCTTTCTCTCTCTGGTTTATTTTGCTTAGCTAAATGCCCTCAAGATTCACCTGTCTTATTGCAAATGGCAAAATTTCTTTCTTTCTTGTGACTGAATAATATTCTACTGTATAATATATATCACAATTTCTTTATCCATTCATCCGTCGATGGACACTTAGGTTGTTTCCATATGTTGGCTATTGTAAATAATGCTGCAATAAACATGGGAGCGCAGACATCTCTTCAAGGTAGTGATTCCTTTCTTTCCAATATAACCAGAGTGGGATTGCTAAATCGTGTGGGTGTTCTATCTTTAATCTTTTGAGGAACCTTCATAGGGTCCTCCACTGTCTTCCATAGTGGCTGCCGCAATTTACATTCTTGGCACTGGATTCTTAAGAGAGGAGAGTGAGAGCAGAAGCCGCCCAGGGAAGATGAACAAACACGGAAATCAGCAACCCCTGCTGCCCAGGTACTCCATGGTTTCCATCGCTCAGCTGTGGGAGTTATACTTATGCATGCAAACAGCAGAAGCAGCTCTTTTGTCTCCAGTGATTGTCTGAGTTGGTAAGTGTCCCCTTCTAGGGCAGTCGCCATGTTGGGTGTGGCCTTCCCTAGCTAGTTAGAGCAGGCCGCTCCTCTGTTGCCAATTCCCTCTGGGCTGCACCCCAGATCCAAAGCCAAATCCAGGATTGTCCTCCAGTCCCAGGCTGAGCAGGTGGTTAGAAACACATTTCTCAAGCTCCATGGATGAGCTGAGGCGGGGGCTGGTCTTGGAACACGATGAGCCCAGTTGCCACATCCCCCAAAACAACTGCCAAAGTAGAGTCTGGAGACACAGGAAAGAGGACTGAAGTGAAAGAAAGAGGAAGGTCAGAGATATGGCCAATATTGAGAAGGAAGGAAGAGAAAGAGCAAGAAATAAAGGTGAAGCTGTGGGGAAGGAGGTGAGGGAGAAAAAAAAAACCCATGGAATGAATCACAGAGCGCTCTGACAGGTCTTGAGAAGCTGTCTGGATTCTAGATGGAGTGCACCCAAGCCCTGTCTCCAGGCTAAGAAGATAAAAACACTCTTCAGAATTGATGAGGTCTTTTCTTTAAAATATTTGTAGATGGTAAGCATCATCTCTCTTAGTAGCCAGTTTCCACGTCTTATCAAACTTGGGGCTAAAGAAGTGCTTCCTTGTACTAATCAAAAGCCCCTGCTTTAGTGTTTTGTTTTCTCCCGCTTAGTCACCTGGGACATTTAGGGCCACTGACTGGTGATAAAATAGGCTCCCACCCTAAGATTATTGGGCTCTTCCTAATGACTTATGACACATAGCCTTTGCTGTGATTCATTTATTCTTTCAACAAGCACTCAATAATTTCCTATGATATTCAAGTCACTCCTATTTAAAGCCAATGTTAATACTTAGGCCAGTCATTTGTAATATAATAAAATATGTTATAAACAGGATTACTTGTTAAAGAACCAGTGTTATTCAGATGAATAACAGCTGACTAGCACAGACTCAGCTTCAACGGAAATGTTTTTTGTTTTTTTTTAAAGGCTCTCTGTTCTAGATTCCTCGTGACTGTCCCTCTGAGTCTAGTCTGTCAATGGACTGAGGACATCTTTCCCCAAATTCCTTCGTGACTCTGCTAAACCATTCCTTACTTAAACCTAGCTTTTCTACAAACTTCACCAGGTACCTGAGGAAAAGAGAAAAAGAGAAGCTTTTTGCTTTTGTTTTTTGTGTTTTGACCTTTGCCTCCTCCCACCAGGTCCCATGTTTGTAGGAGCTGAGCCCCACTCCTTTCTGACATGTCCCGACACACCAAACAAGATGCCATTTCTGGAACTGAGCTCCTACGAGAACTAATTCTCTTCTCAGTTTCTATAACTGGTCTCTCTCTTTCACAGAGATACCTTTTCTTCACAGTTGCATCTAGAACCTAGAGCCAGACTGACCTGTGATGGGACCAGAAGCATCTCCTTTCTGTCTATTGCCAATCAGCTCTTAGCAACCAGACCTAGTCAGTTTATAATTGTTTGCTCATTCATTCATTTATTCATTCAAAAACATGTATTGATTACCTACTCTGTACCAGACACAACAGATGCTAGACACAACAGATGCTAGGGCAATGACAAAAGGAAGGGAAGGAAAGGGGAGAGAAATAGTGAGGCTTATGCTCAAGGAGTTTATAGTCCAGTGGAGGACAAAGGAAAATAAACAGATATTTCTAATACAATGTAATAGTACTATGATAAGAGAAAACACAGCTTGCCGAACAAGTGTGAAGACCATCCAACCCCCCTTAGACCACCCCCCACAAGAGATACCACAGAGAGGCCTAGGGGGTTGAAATTTCAATATTAATAGAGTTGTTTGTTTGTTTGTTTTTGTACCACAGTATTTTTCTTTACCTATTTTCTTCCTTTTGAATTTGTGTCATGACACAACATGTATCCACCAAAATGGTTATGCCAGTTGGTAATACCTCTTCCGAGTCCCAGTGCCTCTCCTGCCCCGCCACATTGTCCCCTTCCCGAGGCACCATCGGTCCTTCACTCCACAGGCTGATGTCTGACATGACAGGGACTCTAGATCCCGCTCCTTTCAGGCTGTCCAGCATGCTCTGTGTCACCCTTATGCTGTCATATTTATCCCTCTTCTCTGCATCTTTCTGTGCAAGTGACAAAGATAACACAGAATAAGCTGGTGGGGAGAGAGACAGAGTATTTGCTTATTACTCTTGGGGTAATTTTAAATTTATGTCACAAATTCTCTATTTTTACAATACACAGATTTCACATTGGTTTTGATAGTCTAATATTTTAAGGGTTGATAGTGTATAAAATCTGATTTGCTAAACCTCCCTCTATCTAACCCAAACATGTTCAGTGAGCCCACTACGGTGTAACAGGAATCCAATCCATGTTTGTAATTCTAGTTTCAGTAACAGCTAGAAAGATACTTGAGAGGAATTTGGGTTGAGGAATTTACATTATTGCCTTGACAAGAAAAAAGTTGCAAGAGACTCTGTTGTTTCTCTACGGGATATTCTGGGAAGTTGGCTAGGGCTGCTCCCGGCTCACCACCACTTAACCCAGAGTGTACACTGAGGAAAATTTCGAGGTGGAGAAAGCAAGACCTGAAAATACAAATTGCTATTCGATTTAAAGATCTTTTAGGATTCGTGTACTTGGTTCTAAGACCCTTCCTGAGTCCTTCCTGATGAAGGTATAGAACCTTCTTGTCAGCCCCAAGACTCAAACCTTCTGAAGAAGATCCCATTTGGTTTGACCCTCCCATACGGTTGACGGTTGCCCCAGGAGTCCTGTTTGGTTCTTGTAACACCGATTCTCAAACTTCAATGTGGATCAGAATCATCCAGAAAGCTTGTTAAAATATATCTTGCTGGGCTCCACACCCATATTCAGTAGGTCTGGGGTGGGGCCCAGGAATTGTATTTCTAATATGTTCCCAGGGGCAGATTCTGTTAATCCAGGGACCACACTTTGAGAACCACTGCTCTACAAAAACCACAATACAAATCTTTGCCAACTTGCAATTCCCATCATTTTTATCATTGTTACATATTGAGTTCCTCTGGACTGTATAGGGCTTAGCTGAGTAAAATAAAGAGAAAATACAATTTGGCAGTGACACAATTACTAAAAGGTTTACAATTCTATACATCCTTCCAACAGCTGGGTTCTGTATCCTCTCCTTCCAAATGGATTTGAAAAATTCCATAAACATCCTTCAAGTCTTACTGTGGTCCCCTTACCGCTCTCCCCCCACCCACGTTTGCATGGGCCTCACCACCCCACACTTCCTTCTGGTCACCAGGCCCAACCATCACTTCCTCCAAGTGCTCTCGCCATAAAGGAGTACAAACACCAGCCCCACAGGAAACTGAGTCAGAGACGCTCTGTCAACACAGACTTTTGAATGAGAAAAAAAGTAAGAGAAGCAAAGTGGAACATCTCTTTTGGGTGGATTGCCTGATTTCCCTGTAAGTCTAGAAATGGTTTGGGGTTTTTTTAATTTATTTTTTAAATTTTTTTCCAGCTAGGGCTTATGAAAATCTGCTTATTTGCATGATTTTATTGGGCAAGTTTTTAAAAGCACATCCTTTCCTGACAAAGCTACCTTTCCGTCCTCCTTCTCTCACTTTATGAGCGTTTGTTCTTTCGGTAAAATTAAAAATACTGACAAGCTTTATATATGTTCTCTTGCTTTCAGGGCTGGAGGCACAAATATTTGACTTTAGCATGTGCTTGTTTATTCATTATGGGTTAATTTTTATTTGAATCACGATCTATCTGCCTACACAACAACGAACATGTACATTCATTGTTATCACTGTTTGCATCAGAGAGCTATTAATCAATCATTAAAAGTTGCTTCATATCATCTGCAGAAGATTATTAATGTCTTATTGTTGAAAAGCTTACCGAAGCTGATGTTTTCAAAACTGAACCAGTTCATCACATTTGGCATATTTTGGTTTTTGCTTAATACACAAGCCTATCTTGTCCAAATGAAAGTATCGAATGACAAAGATCACACTGGGAATATGCTGATGGCGAGACAGACGCACGAGAATGTGTCTAGTTGAAAGCATCCAAATATGTTTTCATTGGCGAGAATCAGTAATGAAGTTGTGTATTTAAAAGAAGCTGGGATAGTTTCATTTTCAAATTTAGTGTTTAGCCCAAGACATTTCTATTTTTAAAAACCCCTATGCATATTTTTCATTTCCTATTTTGCTGTTTGTTAATAGTTTCACAGCTTTTCAGTGCCTTGGATTGTTCCAGGTGGGTGATATTTTCCAAGTTCTAACAATATGCATCATTCAACCTTCTAAGTAAGAGTTATTAAATTTTTTCATCCCTCTGTCTCTTCAGCAGTTTCTCTGTGCCTTAAAAATAAAATAAGACTCTTTTTTTTTTTTTTTAAATGTGAACCACATCCTCGGAAGAAGTCTTGTGTCGCTGTTAGAGCAGAGGCCTGGCTCTCCAGAGCCCTGGGTACGATTGTCTGCTTCACCACATGCTCTGAGTCTCTTCCTTATACCCTCGGTGCCCCACTTTTCCCATCAGCAAAATGAGGACAATATTACTTCTCGTAAGTGTGATGGGAATGAATCTGTGTTGGTAAAGTGTCTTGAAGTGTTGTGATGAAAACAGATAATGTGAAACCAGGTATTTGCCCAGATCCTTATTCCCTTGAGCCCAGCGGGAATTAAAGAAATATCTACTCTAGGAGGATTGAGAAGGGTGAGGCCCTGGCGTTTTATTATGATACTTATCCTGCAAAAAGAAACAGGTCCTCAAACATTTGTGTTGTGTTGTTTTGCTTTCTGTTTTCTCCCCACTAGCAAAAAAAGAAAATGCTATAAGATCCATGGGCCACAATTACGTGCTCCGATCCAAGAAAATGAAGCCCACTGGCATATCATCTTCTGCCACTCAGTGGGAGACTTTCCAGATCTTATCCTACGTAAATTTATTAAAATGAGAGGATAGGCTTTTGTAAAACATTGGGCAGGATAAGAAAGGTCTGGAAGAATTAAGCTGAAAAAATCTTAATCCATTTCCCTATTGAGAATATCAGGGCAGCAAAAATATGCTCAGGAGTGAAGAAAATGGGAAAGCACGGGCATTATTTTAAATACACACGCGCGCGTGCACACATGCATCTATCCCCATGGAAGTAAAGGAAATGAGAAATTAGGGAAAAGAGTAAAAATCTTACTGTGAAATCTGTGTTCTATGATGATTTTGGATATAGGGAGCGCAAAGACCTTCGGGAAACATTTTAACGTTAAACAATATCCCATCTATTGTCTAGACGCAATTTGACAGCTGGGGATTGAAAAGACCTAAGTTCAATTCCTCACTCACTGTCCTCACAGATGACAGCCAGTAAGCTTCATGACCCAGTTTATCCTGCAAACCCTAAGATTGTAATGATTTAATGAGTAGCTATCTGTAAAAGTGGTATCTTTGTTAACCTTTGTTCCACAAAAAATAGGCAGTGAGAAACTTGAAAAAGGGTAAATCTTTAAAAGCTTTGGTATACAGAAGGGGAAAGGCAAAAACTTTTATCAAATGCTCACATAAGCCCTATAAATTAAAGATAAAATAATAGTTCCACTCTACAGTATAAGTAACATGCTAAATATTCATTTAGCATTCCCCTTATTGTAGATATTCCATAACATAAGAAAACAAAACAAGGTCAGTGAATCACAAACTGTTAGCATTTGAATGGAACCCAATCAATCATTTAACTTAATGTCTAATCTTACCAATGAGAAAAAAATGAAGCCCAAAAAGTGACTTGCCTAAGGTCACTCAAGTAATTAGTACCAGATGGGAAAAAACAATTTCAGATTTTATGAATCTGAGTCTATTGCTTTATCTACCACTCCATGCCACTTCTTTAAGGAACATTCCTCCTAAGAGAGACAGAAAATATAACGTTATCATCTTAGTTCTAAATTTCTGGGGTGCCCACAAATTATAGAAAAACATTCATCCTTAGATTTTCTATTAAAGATCTTTCATGAAAAAATTTCAGTTATTTACTTTGATACAACAAAAAAATAAGCACAGCTATTTTTAGTGATTAAGATGTCCTTGTTCTCCAGGGGACAAAGCCAGATGACATTTCCCATCCAGCCTTGCAGTTACATGAGCCCACGTGATTGACTTCCAGCCAATGAAATGTGAGAAGTGACACATGCCAGCTCCCAGCCTGGCCTGTAAAAAACTCCCACTTGCTATCCGTCATAGTCTTGCGACGTTCACCAGCTTGATGCATGTGAAGATGGCGTCCTCAACAGTCACAGGCTGAGGATTGTACAGCCACAAGATGAAAGGAGTCTGGGTCCCTGAACCCCCATTTGGACGAGGGTCACCTCACCCATCATGAAAGCTTATTTTACTCTTCACATAGGAGAGAAATTAACTCCTTTTGAGATTCGCCTCTTGGATATAGAGATATACGCGCTAAATCAGCTAATGGTACTTTCCCTCACATACAAACTCGAACACAGAATATTTACCCAGTTTGCAAATGCTTGTGTGGCTTTCTTCCATCTGCAGAGGTCACGTGGCATTCTTCATAAAACCTTGATAAAAGCCACATAGATTTGACATTATCTTTTAAGACAGTGTGGCACAACATGAAAATAAATCTATTGTTGATGGCAGTGAAATACATATCTAAAATAAGACATGGGTGATTCAAATAAAAAGGAGTCAAAGTTTTAGGATGTGTAGATACTTTTAACTCAGCTAGAGCTGCCGTATGGTTGCCTCATGCCTTGTATTTCTAATTACATTTACAAGGAAATTTGGTCGTCAAATTAGGCTTTAATCTGACAATCCAAAGTCACATAAATTAGTGGACTAAGCAAGAGCTCATGGCATCTGGATGATTTGAAATGATGTGTGTTGCAAATGGAAACATATCGTGTGCAAATGCCCATTTGAATAAAAAGCTCTATAGCTTCTGCAATCAAAGATATTGCAAAGATAAGCCTAAATATAGAAATACAGAGACATATGTGTGACTTCAGACACAGGAGGGTGGATTTTTGTGACATGTGTGAATTGTCTGTTGGAAGCCTTTTTGTTTTCTTTTTCTTACTTTTATCTTCTGCCTTCCCTGTGGCAGCTCTGCTGTTGGGATATGAACAGTAGCCACGTTTCTCACTCTTTAGGCATGTTTTCCTTGGGTCCAAGGTTCATTCTTTAGCCTTAATAACTGAAAGAAGAATTCTTAACCTCGACCATAAAATTGTATTATTATCCTATGAGGTTAAAGGCCCTTTGTAACTACACACACTTAACTTCTGACCTTAAAGAGATTTGACATATGTAAAACTCTCGACAGGGGAGTCTGAAATCATCCTCAAACTAATCTATGCTGTTTTAACAAATTGGAATGGATATTTAAAAAGTACAGTGGCAAAATTTCAACTCTGTGGCTATTAAACCTAATTTGTCCTAAATCCCTGCTGATGGATTTATGCCCCCTGTCTCTTTGGAATCAAAAGCTTCTCCAGAGGATAGACGAAAAGAGGCTAAACAAACATCACCAGGCTGAACGGATGGCCTACTGCAATTCTGTCGTTACCGAGGTATCTAGCAACAATACAAACTCTGAGAATGAAAAGTGGATCGCCGAGTATTACTTCACAGAAGATTATAATAAATTCTCTGTGGTGTATCCTTGAAGTTATTTTACGACAGTAAGAATCACATCGTACAAATATACTGGGGAGAATCAGCGTCTTCTTTAGTGTTTAGTGGGGCGCTGTATGTGAAGACATGAGGTGAGTTCACGTAAACAGAAAAGTTGGCTCTGTATCAAATGGATGAGAATCTGAGGGGCTGAATTTTCCGGGCTTCTGTTCAATATCTCCCCAGAAGGTGTAGGACTTCATTTAGGAAAGCCCTGATTTGCTCCTAACTTTGGTCTTCCTCTGCAGAGTAAGTACCTAATTACCTTTCAGAGAAGAGAGTGGCAAAAATTCAACCTTGTTTGGAATAAACAATTTTACTTTCTCGCTGAAAGGTTTATGTCCCTCCCCCACCACAATAAAAATAAAGAAATAAAGAAAAATGTTTTTGAGGGTCCAAGTGTCTTTGAGGCATACACAACCTATAAACAATTGTTTTCTTCTAGAAGGGACTTCTCTAACATTGTGTTCAAGGTGAGAATATCAGAAATACCATGACCACAGAGTTAAGTTTTCCATAAAGAGCTGTTGGTCTCTTTTTAGATTTTCTCCTGTTGTGGTTCATTATTTCCCCAATCTCCATTTAACCCATTTAAAAATTAAACACACAAACAAATACAGCTGCATACCCTGGCTACCCAGAAACTTAAAATTTGTAGATAGGTCCCAGAAAAGTTTTCAATTAGTACATTCAGTATGCTTTCTACTGCCTAAAGCTGGAATCTGTCACAAAAATACGTGACGCCACAGTGGCGTCTTTGGTCAAGGAGCTAGACCACGGGACTGGACAGCTGCCCACATGGACAGTGACATTTGACTGATGAAAACACAGCCTTCTTGTTGTCCTCGTGTCGGAAACAGGATCCCAGACAGGAGCCATCCTGAAAGGATCTCTCAGAGGTGCTACTGGCTCCTCAGGAGAAAGTGAAGAATGGCTACTTCTCCACGAGAAGGTGGTGTTTGCCCCTTGCATCTGGGATTTATAAGTTAAGAACTGTGTGGCTACCTCAGCCTAATTCTAAAGAGATAGCTGTGAAACGGAACGCTTCTGTCTCATTTACTAGACATTCCCAAGTTCTTCTAAGTCAAATTTTCACAGCCAAGTCTTCCTTCAAAAATGTCCCTTAAAAGAAGGAATATATGAAAATCAACTGTATTTATATATGTACTAGAAGCAAAAAACCAGAAAATCAAATTTAAAATTACATTTAAAATAACATTAAAACCCAAAATACTTAGGAATATATTTAACAAAAGATGTGCAAGACCACTATATTGAAAATTATAAAATATTGTTGAGTGAAACTAAAAAAGGCCTAAATAAATTAAGAGATATAACATAGTTGCTATGGGCTGAATTGTCTCCTCCCTAAATTCACATGCTGAAGCCCTAACGTGCAATGTGACTGTATTTGGAAATCGGGCCTGTAGGAGGTAATTAAGGTTAAATGAGGTCATAAGGGTGGGCCCTAATCTGATTGGGTTGGTGCCTCAGAAGAGAAATAGGAGATACCAGAGTTCTTTCTCTACCATGTGATGACATGGCCACAATGGCTGTAGGCAAGCAAGGAAGACAGACTTCAGCCAACACCTTGGTCTTGGACTTCCCAGTCTCCAGAGCTGGGAGAAAATACATTTCTATTGTTTAAGCCACCCTGTCTGTGATATTTTGTTACGTCAGCCTGAGCTAAGACAATAGTCTTGGATTTAAAAATTCAGTATTATTATTAATACTAACAATATTAGGATATTGAATACGAATATTATTTGGATGTCAATTCTTCCCAAACCCACTTAGGGATTCAGTGAAATCATGGTCAATTAGGTAGGTTTTCATTGGCTTTTTTCCAGAAATTGACAAGTTGATTCTAAAACTTCCCTGATGATAGAACCTAGAAAAGACAAAGCAATCCTGAAAAAGGAGAGTAAAGTTGAAGGACTCCACTTGTCTCCTGATTTAAAGATTTTCTCTAAAGCCACAGCAATCAAGACAGCGTGGTATTGATGAAAGGATGGACACACAGGTCAATGCAGCAGAATAGAGGGCCCAGAAATAGACCCATGCACACCTGGTCAATCAGGTTTTGACAAAGGTGCTAAGGCAGTTCCATGGTGGGGAAAAAGCCTTTTCAAAAATTGGTGCCGGAACACTTGGATAGCCACATGAAAAAATAAAATGAACATCGGCCACTCCTTCACACCACACACAAATAGTAATATGACATAGATCACAGATCTAACCATGAAGCCTAAAACTATGTACTTTCTAGAAGAAAAGGACATTCATATCCAGAAAATAATTTTTCAAGAGGATGCCAAAAGCACTAATCATAAAAGAAAAAAAATTCTAAATAAAACTTCATCAAAAATCATTAAAAGCACTGTTAAGAAAATTATCTTTTCTGTATTTCTCATTTCCCCCATTCCGGTTGTGTGTGTGTGTGTGTGTGTCTTGCAAAGGACATGTATCCAGCATATATAAAGAATTCTTACAACTCAGTAATAAGACAAACCGTTTAATTTAAAAAAAGAGAAAGGACTTGAACAGACACATCACAAAAATTCAGTAAGCCATGAAAACGTGTCTAACATCACTCACTAACCGTCAAAGAAATGCACATTAAACCTTGGTGAGGTTCCTCTCCACATCCACTACAATGGCTACAATTAAAAAGACTGATAACACTAAATTGGCAAGAACGTGGTGTAACTGGAATTCTCATATATTGCTGATGAGAGCGTAAAATGGCACAATAATTCTGGGAAAACATTTAGGACTTCTGATAAAGTTAAGCATACACCTACCCAGCAATCCCACTCTTAGAGATCTACCAAAGAGAAATAAATACATATGTTTGCAAGAAGTCTTATACATGAATGTTTACAGCTGCTTTATTCATAATAACTGAAAATGGTAAACAACCCACATGTCATCACCTAGGAGAATAGATAAAGAAATTGTGGTATATTCATACATTATAATAGCATGCAGTAATTAAAAGGAACAAACTAGTGAAACATACAGTAATATGGATGAATCACATACCCATTATGTTGATGCACAGCTAGACACAAATGAATACCTGCTATATAGTTCCATTTATAGGAAGTGCAGGAATAGACCAAACTAATCTATGGTATTAGAAATCAGAGCTGTGGTTTCCTATGGGGATGAGGATTGAACAGAAGAAAACACAAGGGAAATGTCTGGAGTGTTGAAAATGCTCTATTTCTTAATAAGGATGTTTGTAGCACGTGTATATATATTTGTCAGGATTTGTAGAATTGTACACTTAAGATCTGTGAATTCCAATGCACGTATATTTTATCTCAAAAGAAAAGTGAAGAAGAAAAATAGTGAAGGAAAAGTATGCTAGAGGAGACCTGAGCTGCTCCAAACTTTGTAAAATACCCACTTCTGCCCTCCAAAGTTTCTCTAAGCTCACTAAATTATTTCTTCTGCACCACTCCCTTCCCATCTCAGGGGCTTATCTAGTCTCCGAAAGGAGAACCAGTCTATGAAATGGTAAAGTTACAGAGGAAAAACACAAAGGCCAGGCAGGAAGCGTGGACATATTTTATTCTAGCATTGCAAATATTTAACACTTTACGGAAAACGTGTTTCTCTTACCGGGCGATGATGACAAATTATAATGATGATAAGTCACTGATATTTGTATAGTGATTTATAATTGACAGAGTGTTTAACGTGAAAGGAGATACGCCTTGGTGCTATTTTAAGATCTACACCTTCCACTTGTTCATTTACTTCTGTAAGTGTTTTTGCTTCCTTGGACTACTCATATTTTCAGCTAATGAATGAACATCAAAGGATGATTTGTTTATCCGTATATTTGTACCTAAGAATCCAAAGAACTGCTTCGGTTTCCACTTTTACAATGACAAAAATCAATTCTGCTTTATTCCTTGGATTCTAAAACTTCAGAATCCCATGAGTTGGAGTCATACTGGATGGTTCAGTACTTTAGGGCCCTTTTTTAACTCATTTATTCATTACACAATTATGTAAGTACTAAGTACTCTGCTGTGTGTTTTCTGGATGTCGGGAGTTTCATTGTAAATAAATCCAGGGTCTTTGCTCGCAAGGATAATCTTGTAACAAAAATTTAAATAATATAATACAAGGATGAAAGTGTAAGTAAAGACATTTCAAAATGTCATGAAAGTCCAAATGAAGGAGGACTGTGTAAACTCCCTACCTTGAATCTCTTTGGAAGGAAGTGAGGTATGTAAACAAAGAAAATCATGCAGGGTGGGGATAGAGTGCCATAGAAAGCATCAGAGACATTATACACAAGACATTCTTGAAGAAAAGCGTGATTTAGCCCCGGGAAGGTGTATGCAAGTTGGAAAGGAGATTAGGGTGAAAAAGACTCGAGGCAGAAGAAGGAACATGAGCGAAGACATGGTAGCATGAAAGACTAGGTGCTGTCCTTTCTCCAAATGCACTGGGTGAGTAGCGGCAAGGTGTTCTGGGCAAGAGAGGATAAGCCCAGGAAAGGGACGGGGCAAATCACGATGGACTTGGTATGCCAGGCAAAGAGCCTGGAGGCTAAGAGGAGCTGTTGCCAGTTTAAAAAGGACACTGATGTGATCAGATAAGAACTTTAAAAAGATGCCACTGGCCTCGGTGGGTAGTAGTGGTTCTCAGCCGGGGTGTATCCGCACAGGGTGTGAGGTGCATCAAAAGCAATTTTGTGTTCACTGAAGTCAAACTGATGCAGTTTTGAATGGCGTACTACTTTTATATGTATTAGAATAAAGGTTATCATTCATTCCCCCGTTTCTCATTCACTCGCTTTGGAACACATATGCTGAGATCTTCCTTGTGTCTCTCTCCACCCTTCTCCCACTACCGTGTACTGGGAACCGTGAACGGCATTCATGTGCTCCCTTGCTTTCCAGCTGTCAGCTGGGTTAGGACAATAGGGGCATGAGCAGGAAATTGGAGGGCAAAATGATAAATCAGGAACTTTCTTCCTTCCCTGTTAGATTGGTGCCCTGTGCAGCTTGGCTGTGTCCCTCTGTGGAAGGTCACAGCTCTTCTCAGGTGGTTCTCTCACACAGCTTTCTTTCCAGCTCCCAGCGATTGTTCCAGTAACTGTCCCCTCCTTTACCCACTCGGTCAACAGGTGTAAATGCTCCCAGCTCTTATGAGCCTGAGATCCCGTGTGACCTTTTGCTCCTTTTCCTAAACTTTATCCACATCTTAGTAAACTGCCCCTTTATTAAATCTTAACATATCCAGTTTAAGGGTGCCTTCTGCTTCTGCAAGGATGCTGACCGATACACATACACTCTCTCGCACTTACTGTGAAGCAGGAACTCTTCTTAGCCCCGACAAACAGCAGTGAAGATGACAAAGTCCCTCATGTTTTGAAGCTGAAAGGGAAGGAGATATTCAATGGTAAATACATGCATACATATAATATGATGCTTAGTTTAGGTGCTGGAGGAAAAAAAGATAAAAAGAGTAAGCAGCTGTGAACTACAGGGGCTGGGTTTGGGGGCTAGCTTGGGGTCCTGGTGGATAAAGACCTTGAGCCAAGCTGATGTTGTTTTTCCCACTGATCTTAAGCTCACACACACTCCTGGTATGTTTTCCTGATTGGGGGCAGAAAATAGAGAGGAAGAGACCCAAGACATATTTAGAAAGAAGATCCAACAGAGCTTGGTGACCCACTTTTGTTGGCTGTTGGTTCCCAGTCAGGATTGTGGGATGGCAGCATTCATAGGTAGAAAGCAAATGGAAAAGTTGATTTGGTGGGAAAGGTAAGTTTACTTTGGGATATAATTGAGTGTAACTTGCCTTTGTGATATTCCACCAAATACATCAATTTATCAGTTGAAACAATAGACATGGTGCTAAGGGCCAGAATCTGGGCTGAAGGTATGAATACACATTCATCTTCGGCCCTGAGCAGTAGTTGACTCCTTGGGAAGAAGGAAGATTGTACAGGGAGAGAGTTTAAATGAGAAATGGGCCAAAACCAAATTAACATTTAAGTGTGTGAAGAAGAAGGACAAACCACTAAAAGAGAGTGAGAAAGAATGATAGGAGAAGGAGGAAGAGAAAGAGGAGAGAAGAGTCCCTGGAAACACAAGGACATTTCCAGGGTGTCAAGGCTGTCTGGAGATCAGGTGAGGTAAGGACAGCACGGTGTCCAACGGATTGAGTGAATGGGTTGAGTTCTGGTTGCGTTCACCAGAGCGATTACAACAGCATGGGAACAGAAGCCTGAATAGTTTGTAATTGAAAGAGCCATGGCTTTGGACTCAGAGACCTGGGTGTGAGTTCCTATCCTAGGTCTCCTCTCGGTTTGTGGCTTAAGCAAATCACTTAGTCCCTCAGGGTCTAAATTCTTTCCTCAAGTGAAAACAGAAATAAGACCTTTTCCCCAACCACCCCATGTGTTTTTTGTTTTTTTTTTTTTGAGTCAAATGAATTAGACTGGTAAAAATACATCGTTAACTATAAATTGTGTTCTGTAAGGTGAAGCATTGCTGAACTAATAACAGAGATGGCTCACTTTATGCAAATGAGTGATTTCCCAAAAAGTGGCACAAATCAAATAGTAGTCAACGTTTTAAATTAGTTTGCTAGTTAAAAAACAAAACAAAACAAAACAAAAAAAAACCACAAACCTGCGATGAATCTTTTGAAAAGTGACAAGTCTTTCTTAATGTGAACAGTCATTCCACAATCTCCCTTCCTTCCTTCCTTCCTTCCTTCCTTCCTTCCTTCCTTCCTTCCTTCTTTTTTTTCCTCATTTTACCTGTATGGTTTCTTTAAACTATGAGGTAGGACAGAGCCTATCTTGGGAAATGCAGGACACAAAACAAAATTAGTACTTCTTAGAAAAGAAATTGCAATAAATTGGGATGGGATGGGACCAAGACTATAGAGACTGAGGCAGGCTGGAAAAGAGAATACCTGCAACGAAGAAGAGAAACAAACTGCCCTTCAAATAGCCATCCCTACCAACGCCGCTACTGCACGGAGGGCCAGCAGCCTACTGCGCCCGGAGGCCATGGACTGGCTAAGAAACACTCGTAGGCATCCGTAGGGGACCCGAAACATCAGGGGAAAAGCGTAAAGATAGAGGAAAAATAAATCTGGAAAAGAAAATCAGATAATAGACACATAAAAGGTTAAGAGGACCGAAGGAGAGGAGAGAGGAAGAGTGAAGAAAAAGCAGACAATAAAATCAGAGAAGGAGAGCATGAACTTCGGCGGTCAACTTGGATGGGAATCCTGACTCTACCAGCTCCGGGCCTTTTGACCTTCAACACATTCTTTAGCCATTCGGAGCTTCTTTCTTCACCCGCTGATGCAGATAATCACACACGCCGTATAAAGTGGTTGTGAGAATTAAATGCAAAGCTAAGTGTCTAGGAGAGTCTCGGGTCTGTCGTGAGAACTCCCGGAGCAGTAGGTGTGGCTGCTGCTTACGGTGCTTTCCTGGAGGAGCTCTTTGTTTCCCCGGTGGGACTGCGCGCCCCGCACCGACGGACCAGGAGGAGAGCAGTCTCGAGGAAGCAGTCCTGCGGGCTCTGGGCTCTGAGGGTACTTGCCCCGCCCGGAGCAGGGACTCGCTCAGATGTCCCCGTGTGCCTTTTTGTCTAGTCTTTTTCTCTACCTTTACTAGAAATGAAGAACGCTTTCCACCGCATCTGGTTTAGAGATGCTGGATACTGTATGCACTGAAAACTACAGCCATAAACCGCTAAAAATTACCACGTTATTTATTCAGAGCCATCAGCTTCCCTGCCTCTGATGACCCCATATTATCACACTCTGAAATTAGAAACCCTGCATTTGCAATTTGACTGTGTTGGATCTAGGTTTTCACAACATGTAGTTTGCACAGTAATAATACTTATAGATCTTTCATTTTTCTACAGAAATTAATTGCCTAAACCACAATGATTTATAGTCACACTGAACATGATTATTAATTTTCCTGATGATTATACCTGTGGGCGGCAACAAATCTACTTGTGATAGACCTGGCTTTGAATTGCTGCTAAAACTAAAATGTCCATAAGGTAATAACAACTAATTTTTACCTTAATCAACTTACACTTAAAAGAATTTAATATAGGGCACTTGTGCCTCGTGGGGAAACTTGTTTGAAATATAAGGTGCTGAGTTATTTATGAGAATAATTATGTATTTGTTACTCTAGTTTGTACTGGGAAATCAGGATCTGAAATGAGTCTGAGATACATTAAAAATATAATGAACTCAGCGGAATTGTACGCACTAAAGAACTTTTGCACTAAGGTAAATCTATAACCTGGCATAGCTACTCTGGTTATGGAAAAAAAAAAAGATTATTAAAGCTCACTAAACCGTGCTGCTTTTTTTTTTTCTTTCCTTATCCTGCTAGTGCCTCGAAGTGCTATCATTGTTAACAAGAAAGGTAACGCATTTGATACCTAAGAGAACAATCTCGTCCTTCCTTCCTCATTACTCGCTCTAAAATTATTTTCAAAAGGCCTTGCTCTTGTATTCCAATCAGTACAGGTCCCTATCAATCATTCATGATGCAGGAAGAGAACGTTGGTCTGGGGAAACTGAACCCAGACCAGGCGGTTTTGGGTCTCACAAGCACTGCCCCCTTCATTACATGGTGCTGGGTGATTCATTCATTTCTGTAGATTTGTTTCTCTCTATTGGGATACAAGTTACAAAAAAGACAAGGCTCTGATTATTGGTTGATATGCATACCTTCTATAATTCTGTATGTTCATATCCCAGAAATATTTAAGGCTTTTTTCCTGATTGGTAGCATTATGCAGTTATGCAAATAATCTGTTATATCTAGGCACATTATGCCGTTATGTAAATGATCTATTTCATTTATATTTCCCACAGAGTAATGGGGTAGGGAAGAAATGCTCTCCCGCATTTCCCCTGGTTTTTAATGAATTGTTCAGACATATTCAGCAGGTGATCAGTCTTGGGATTTCTGGGCGGTGTGTGAGGTAGCCTTTCTGATCGCCATGACCTGTCTCTAACTTTCTTAATCAATTCAGCAAGTTTTTATCGAGTGCTTATTGTGTGCAAGATGTTTGTGTAGATGGGGACGACCCAAAGGGGCCCAGGTCTTGCTCAGGTCGAGTCCCAGAGGGATGTTATGTACCTTGGGATTGGCCCTCTCTGACCATCTGGACACATGATGAAGGTTGGTTTAGCTCCATCCATTTTAGAACTTCTTAGCCATACCAGAAAAGATTTTTAAAATTCAGAAAAAAGTTTTAAAATTAAAAAGGGGAAAATTTAGAATGGCCAATTGCACGTTATGCAATGAAATATACGGAGTACACTAAATCATGTAATTATAGATATGGCCGTAGACAACAGGATACAATTAAGATACAAATCCATCTGCACTATGGGCCTGGGATGAACTAAAGTCCTCTTGCATTTAGAAGTGAGTTAAAGCCATGCTTATGTGCCTTATACCTCACTTCTGGTCTCTTGCACTATCACACATACTCGTCTACATTCACCAGGAGTTTAAACTAAAGCCACCACTTTCTTTTATCAAGACTGATACACTACCAGTAGAGAATATTCAGCCCCTCCATCGACAAGTGCTCCACAGTCATGGATTCATTTGACAAATACTTACTGAGCACCTTCCCACCCTAGTCAGGGCACCAGCCCCATGGAGAAAGAGCGATCCAAGAACGCACATGCAGACTGGGCCGTAGCTAGGGAAGAGAGGTGCCTAGGCTGCAAAGTGTTCCTTACCTGGTAAGTGAGAGACAATGCAGACTTTCCAGTCCTAAGTCTTTTGCAACCACATTTAGCTGTAACAGTGCGTTTTGTTTAGCTGCTGCACTGATCTGTGCGAAGCCTGGCTCGTATTGCTCAAGCATGGACAACTATAGAGTTCATCCTGTTTCTCCCCTCCATGCTAGTTGCAGTGAACAGAATTTGTAAAAAAGAAAGAAAAAACTCCACTGGATCTGGGTGCAAACAGAACATTTCTGATGTGAGCACTCCACCAAAAATCTTTCCCCGCTGCTTAAAAAAAAAATAACCCTATAGTTTCTTCCTGTGTCATATTATCTTTGTTGTTTAATCACTTCAGGATCAATTTTATGCCTGTTGAGTCAGTACTAAGTGCCCAAGCTGAGGATGTTTTTCAAATCCTCTTGCGAGTGGAGGATTTTGAAGAGGAAGATAAATAAAAAATAAGAATAATTCTTAAAACTCTCATGAGTGTACACATTCTCAATAGAATACATTGGTCATTAAGTGTTTCTGATTATAATTCAATTCAGTAACATTTATTAGGTATCATAATCATATTATTGTTTCCAGTTATTCACTCCCATTTCCTTGCAAGAATTTTCTATTTCCAATCTATTGCCATGAGACTTACAACACCTTTCTGGGGAGAAGTAAATTCTGCCCACCTAGGGCCGGGTTTAGGCATGTGACTTGCTTGAGCCAATGAAATGAGAGGGAATGTCAGGCGTACTTGCTCTGAGTAGAAAGGAACCGATAGAAAGAAGGAATGCCACACAAAGAGGAAAATGGCCAGGGAGGGAGGGAAGGAAGAAGAAGCAGATGAAAAGAACAGAGGAAAAGGCATCACTGAAGATGCAGAGTGAAGAGGAGAGACACGGCTTGGTGCAGTAGAAGCTGGGAGAAAGGGGGAATATGAAAAAGGGGAATGAAGGGTAGAGACAGAAGCGGTGCTTCAAAAGCACTCTGCAAACACCGAGAAATAAACAGAAGCTAATGGCAATAATAATAATAATAATAATAATATGGCAGATTATTTAAAAATGAAAAATCTTGAGTATTTAAAATGAAATCAAGTAATGGAGGGTTTAAAATGAAATTTTTAAAACATATCATAAATATGAAAACAAGAGGGAGTGTCGGAGGAGTTAAGGTCCTAGATGAATACAGTGACAAGGGGGACAAAATGGAAGTGGGGGTGAAAAGAGAAAGGGCGTAAAGCACTCCATTGCTTAACACATACGTGCCAGAGGACGTGTTAGAGAATGAAAAGTTAGAAGTAGGAAACTAGAAAAGCATTGATTTTTTTTTGTTTACTATTATCATTACATTTTGTCTTTTTAACTTTTTATTATTGTAAATGGATTGTACCAACAGTACAAATATTGCATATTATACATCATTCTCTAGGTGATATTACATATATAAATCTCAACAGTATTGGATGAAAATGCACCCAAAAGGGAAAGCACACATAAAAGTCAAAGATAAACTATAACTTGACAATGTGCACCAAAAAAAAAAGATCGTCTATTCCAGATTGTATACCCTCAGCTCCGTAATGCCAACTTTAAATTATGTTTGCCTTTCTCGTGCATTTTCAGACGTGTGAAGCAGAATCACACACTAATAGTTGTTTTGTTGCTTGTTTGGAGGAAAGTCGTCTCTCATTGTGGGTAAGTCAGTGAAGGTGGTGGGATCTCACAACCACACACTTTCACAGGTGGAGATGATCTGTCCGCCAGACAGACCAGTTCCTTCAGACGCCTCCGTGTGGACTGTCCCTACGTCATCTGGAGAGGTGGGCTTCTTGCTTGCATGTGGTTTCTTTCCGTAGGTTTTTCACATTTTTGTCTCAGGGAATTAAGTTCTTTCCTTTGGGACTAAATTCCGTATTAACTAAGAAAAGGATTGAGGCATCAGTACCGTTCATGCAAGAAAGAAAAATCAAGGATTCCCCCACCGTATTTGTGCTTGGTCTTTGCCTGGCCAGGCTGAAGCTTGCTGTCTTCAAAAGTAGGAAGTCTTTTGCAGAATAGGCTGCTTGCCAGATTGAGTCTAGGCCTCAGGGGCTTGAGATTTACTGTTTTTAATCTCTTTACTGATGGGCATTCTAAATACCTGTTTCATGCAATGTTTAATTTCAGCACAGCAGGTATTAGTGTTTCCAAAAATGGGAATAAGCTGCCTGTTTCCTTGAATGATGAAATGCCTAAAACACAGCTAGGTTTTTACATCATCCAGCCCTTTATCCCCCTAACAGCCAATGCCTGTTCCTTTAAAAATGGTACTTTCTATGGGTTCCCAGGACCATTTCTAAGATAATTTTCCATAGTCCATCTTCCCCACTAAGGATATAAAACTCCACATCTGTGTTCATTTGGACACTTTTTGAACTGAGATTAACACAGAGAAGAAAGGTTGGGGGCTGCTTCTCTTTGGCAAGACGGCAGCCTAAGGACATCAAAGAAAAACAGGCTCTCCAAATTTTTCTGAGCAGATGTTGACAACACAAAGAGAAATTATCTTCAAAATCATCGGCAATTCCATTGACAATATTTTTGTGAATATTTGCATAATCTAGAGAAATGTTCAATCCTCAGTGCTCAGTGAAGAATTTCCTTCAATGAGATGTGACTCGTGAAGCTCTTGCAAAATGGTAGACTAATGTGGTCAGTGCAACATTTAAGAGGGAAGGCACTTGCCTTTTTAAGTGCTCCAGGAAGGCAGGCCAAAGGAATTGACCACGTAGTTATGTAAACTTACTAAGCACACCCACATCTCACACAAACACAAGCATGCATGTATGCACGTGCGTGCACACACACACACACACACACACACACACACCCGGCAAAGGAAAGGGGGGAAAGCAGACATTTTCATATAGGAAAAGAATAAGTCATCCAGGCTTTTGAGAGTGAGAGGGCTCCTCAAGTTAACAGAAAAACTATGTCAGTCAACAAGTATTTATTAAGTATGTGCACCTAACTGGCCCAGTGTGAAATGCTTTCCACATGAGATACATGATTTTCTATGATCAAAGCTCTTCAATAACACGTCTCCAAGTCTTACCCTTTTCTATTTCCCCAGAGTCCCCTCTTCCCATTAAATCCATTTCAGTAATAAATAAATACATAGATAAAATTAACATTTTGTAAAAGATTCTTTGAGAATGAAAGCGTAGAACTAACTGGGCGCAGCAAATCTCCAGAAGTAAAGAAGTTAAGAACAAAGAGCTCAAATAAAATGTCTTGTCCCTTTCAATCTACTCTCCAAACTGCAACTAGAAGGATGACTCCACAGATCAAAGCTGATAATGATATTGAGAAACCAAGATTGATAATGATATTGGTATTGATAACTTTCATCAGAGCTGCCACTTACTGAGTACATAGCAAGTGCCGGGCATCCTACGAAATACTTTCCATACTTGACCTCTCTAATCATATTGTCCCCTGTTGAAATGGCTTTCCCTTGCCCTCAGGATGAAGTTCAAACTTTAATAACAACACAGATAAGGCCTTGCTAAAGCTCATCTCTCTTTCAACCTTTCGGTCTCACTTCTCCCTGCCTTAATGTTCGACACGCCAGGCTTCAAGGAGTTCTTTCGGTCCTAAGACACCTTGTCCTCTCTCACTTTAGTACCAGTCCCACTTCGTTTAATGGTTTCAATGCCCATGCTGCCTCCTGTAGGGAGCTCTTCCTGACCTTCCGCATCTCAGCGAGCTGTCCCTCCTGGTGCACAGAGCACCTGTGCTTGCTGCCATTGGTGCCCTCATCCTGATGCATCATAATGTCCTGCCTCCATAGTCTCCATTAGACCATAAATTCCATATGGACGGAGGACTGAATGCCAGACCTACAGATTGTTCCCAGTAAATATTTATAGAATCCATGAATGGATGAATAAATGCCTATCTCTACGGATCGCTTAAAGGGGGAGGAAGCAGAAGTTTTTATTCCTTTGTCTGTAATACCATGCTACCTCCCCACACGGGAGTGGGGAATTCAGTGCCTCTGGTGTTCGTGTCAGATGAAGCCTGTTCACACCCAGAGAACGGTGGGGCATTTTCCTGTCGTCAAGCGCAGTGCTCTCTCAAATGGGCTGTGCGGGATAATCTTTTGGTGCGCAGGAAAAAGTGCGAGGATGTTCATTAGTACTTGTATTAAAAATAAGCTTTGCAGGGGCGACTTGGGGGGGCTCCGTCAGTGAAGCAACTGACTCGATTTCAGCTCAGGTCGTGATCTCAGGGTCGTGAGACCAAGCCCTGCATCGGGCTCCTCGCTGGGTGTGGAGCCTGCTTAAGATTTTCTCTTTCATTCTCCCTCTGTCCCTCTCCCCACCAACTCATGGGAGTGTGTTCGCGCTCTCCCTCTTCCTCTCTCTAATAAATAAATAAATACATACATACATACATTTAAAAAATAAGGTTTGCAAGTATTTGCCGTATGAATTGCCATATGAATCAAAATGCCCGGGCCCAATTCTGAGACAGGCCTCGAGGGCACACACAACGTGCAATCACGGCCGGTTACCCGTACTGATAAGAAGGATTTATGGAGTCTGTTATCTGACTTTCGTTACACTGACCTCACAAAGTAGTCACCTTACGTTTTAAAACTGCTGCAAAACTACAGATTGAAATTAACACAGATTGCGAAACCTACGGCTCAAAACTGATCTGGTGATAGAAGCAGGAGCTGCTGCACACACGCTTCCAAGCACGAGCTCTGCAACAGCCACGTCACTGACTAAAATACGGACAATATAATTTTATATGAGAAGGCAACCGAAAATAATAAAAAAAGAATTTAAGTCAGGCACATTCATTATTATAAATGATAAATTTTGCTCTGGGTGTTGTGCTTGAGATATTAACCGATGATACCAGCACATGTATGTAATTTATAGACAAACGTATAGATGTATGCTCAAAGGATTTTTTGTTTTAATTGAAGGCTGTGCAATAAAAAAACCTTGAAGAACATGGGTCCAGGAAGGAGCAAGTCCCTTCCTTCTTGCCCATTCCACTTTCCACCTTCCACTCTCTCCTCCTCTACTCTCTCAAAGCCGAAAGCTTGCTACTCCTTTAAAGGCCACTTTATGGTCCATCCTGTCCTGTGAGAACTACCCAGTTTCCGTGTATCTCTCATCCAGGTCAACCCGACTTCGACTGTTGTCGAAGTCAAGCCACTGAATCGATGGCCAGCTGTGGCTTTTAAATCAAAACTGTAAGATGCTGGAGAAATATCACCATTGGATATTCCCTTAATATCTTTGTCGGTGCAAAAAATACACTAGCAACTCCTGAATGCAATGAAATATAAGCCATAGCCCCTGGCCTCGAGGAAGTGGTTAAAAGAGAGAACGTGTCAACTGTGGAAAAATTGATGAGTGTCACCAGTGTCCAAATCTTCCTTCTTTCTCCTCCTTTTAAGAGTGGTAAACAGGCTTCTTTCTTTCCCTGGTCTCACGTCTGAGAGGAAGCGTGGGCCCACGAGGAGAACCCCCCACTTTCCCCTCTCGATATTCATGAGACCATTGCAAGGGCTTTTACCTCATCACACAAAATGCCCGATGAGGTTTCACAACGTCCCAAACTTTCAACACCTAACGATTTAGACTTTCCTGGGTCTGGAGTGAAACTGCAGGACCTATCAATATACAAGGTTTTGATGATTTTACTGGAAATCCTAGAAATGGAACCGTTGTCTTGAAGAATGAGGGCGTTCTTTGAGAGTGGTCCTGGAGGAGATTTTTAAGAAACCGCTTAAAATTCGACATATTAATGATCTCCTATTCAACCCAACATTTGCTGCTATGAAAATGTTTAAAGGAATTCCCTCACCATTTTCCTCATGAGCTGGAAATGAGTGCTTATCGATCGCGGGTATTGATCTGCTACTTTAGATAAAAACAATACTTTTCAAAGAACACTCCAAAGAGTTTAAGGACTAAAGTAAAAATGTAACTTACGTCGGTTACTAGGTGATTGATCACAACTGATTTTGCCGCCACAGAACATAACTTACTGTGACACTGCTTATCTGGGCCCTGGAGTCGGCCCTCATTGAACTGTGCGTTATGTATGAATGATTGATGTGGGTTTGAATATTTCGTTAGATTCAACTTCCAATCCATTTTACATAGCTGACTTACATAAAAGATGAGTCCAACTGAAAAGTTCTTCGGGAGGAATGTAACCATTATGAATTTCAGTGATCTCTGGTGATTTTGTTCATCCGACGAAGTTAATTCCTGCCTTGTTTAGAACCGGGGGGCCCACGTCAAGCCTGGTTCATGTGGGTGGTATTTTTCCAAGTGAAGTATCTTTTTTGTCCACGTCAGAAACTAAAAAAAAAAGAAGAAGAAGCTGGTCAAAACCCCACGAAGTTCAGGGAAAGACGGAATAGTCAGGTACACCTGTCTCTGGGGACCTGTAACATTTGAACTTTATATCCGGACCCGCCTAAATTCGACCTTATTTATTCATATCATTGTGGCTAACTGAAATATATATTTTTAACATTTGCGAGGGATTAGATTAAAGCCCCCACAAATGGCAGTGGACACACAGCGATAGAATGCCTTCTCCATCAGATTCTGGGATGTGCATTCATGATCTCTTTGTCCACAGAAGGACGGGGTTTGACGATGGGAAATGACAGCTGTTTTCATCCCAGTCAGTCTAGTCCACACAACAGTCCGTCATTAGAGATCATTACTGTATTACTATTGTTAACAAGGAAGAATACAGCCTCTGCCTTCGTCTGTCAGAGATATAATAAGTCTTATGGAACAAGAGTACCCTGAAGGGCCTTCGCTTCTAAAAATGATTAAACTTCATTCAAATCCCAGCCTGTAACCCACTTCTGGGCATAGCATCAAAGTCAGCTCCATAGGTGTGATCTGAGGCGGTATACTATTCCTGCCCCAGGTTTTGCACAAGACTGGTTTGCATGCATTATCCTCAAAGAACAGATTGCCTTTTACCAAAATCCTATGCATTTTGGCACTTGGTGAGTGTCTTAGATGGCATTAACTGTAAAACATTTCTTTTTACATAATTATGGCTTTGTTTTGAGTGTGTGCTAAGATGGTTGTAAAAGTTTTAAATGTGAAGGGCTTGGGGAATAAGAGGAAAAATCTTTGAACAAAAATGAAAGCCTGTTGTTAACAATTAAAGTTAATTTTTTTTTTCCTGATGGTCTTTCAAAACTTCAGAAAAAAAATGCCACATGGTTATTTTAATAATTGTTCCCCAAATTACACCATTAGCGGAAATGTATAGAAAATACAAGTTGTGATGATTGCTAAACACCTGGAGAATTAGAGCTATTGTTTTCTGGGCATATTTATGTAGCAATGCGACCATCTTTGTCAATAACTGATAAAAATAAATGCAGAGAGACTTGGTGCTCGTTCTAATAATGAGAAACCCTTCTCGGTGCTCGGGAAAGGCCTTTGCCTCAGGCAGCACTCAGACGCCTGAATCCACCAACCTCGCCATGGATGTGTTAATTGACATGCTTGTATAAATTTTAGTAAAGCCATAATATTTTTGCATGGCAACTATTAAAAATATTTTTTTCTCTTAATTTCACCAGGGAGGCTGAGACTCTGAATTTTTCCCCCTTGCAGGAGGGAATAATTTAGATTTTCTTCCATCCCTGTCAGAAGTTGAACAGACGAACAAAACAGATTCTTCAGAGACAATTTTACACAGAGTTACATCCATCCAATTCAATTATAAATTAAATTGACTAACGAACCATAGCTCATTATGGGAATCAATTACTCAGAACTGTCTTTGGACCAAAAATGTGGAAAATAAAAAATAATGGTCATACTTCAATATACCAGATTGTCAACGTTTGAAAGCTCTGTTTTTCTCTAGCTTGGCATAGTCCAACGCCAAAAAGAAATGATAATCATTTGTTTTACTGCTCCTAGAGATGTTCTCGTTTTATGAAGACTAGTTAATTCTTGAGTTTTGATCTCTTTGGGACGAGTACCTCAGGCTTTTCTGAGATGACAGGCCAACCCTGGAGTCATGTACTCGCATGGGGATCTTTCAGATCAACTTATGCAAATGTGTTATTAAAAGGAGCCTCGTTTTAGCCTCTAGTGCCACCCAAGCAATGAGAGTCGAAAATCTTGGGAGGCCATGTTAAAAGCATTTTATTAATAAAATGATTCTAGTAACAGAATGGGGTGTGGGGGGGTGGGGGGGGCCATATCTCTCTGGAGCATTTTCAGTCCAATTGTTTGGTAAAAGTAAATCGATGGGGGAATCCAATGGCTGCCTTATTTACCGAGCAGTAGGCCCTGATAAAGAAACAGTATTAAAGCAATAACACTCTCGAAAATATCTTCCTCCTTTTGTGGTCCACGGCCCAGAAATTTTCCATCTGTTACAATGAATTAAAAAACGGTTCTGCTTTGAACATGTGCAGGTAGAGGCGATCGCACCAGCACATCCATGCGTCAATACAGGGGACGGGTCGTAACACAGCAGGGGAGTCTGTCGCCCACATGACGTACCACAGTAAGACGGTCAGAAAACTGGGCTAAGACTTTTTTTCAAGGAACCGGACTCCTGAAGGTGCCTTAGTTCTCTTTTTCCTCGTGTACTTCTTATTCATGCACACTTGGAGAGCAGCAAGAATAAATATTTCGAACTCAAGTGTTCACCTAAAGAACTAAGATCTCTAAAAAAAAACCACTCCTATGTATATTTTTCTCATCCAATGAAGCCAAAAGGAAATTGTTCACCCAGGAAAAGCTGTACTATTCATGAAAACAAGTTAATCCTCATAAATATATAATTCAGCATAATTTTGCTTAGAACCTCATATTTTTAAAACATCCATTTCTTAAAATGGATTGAATCTGTTTGTTTCACTAAAACATTATTTTTTTAAAAACATCAGACATAAAAGAGAAGTGGCTGGAAAATTTCAAATGTGTTTTTGGCTGATACAGTGAGAAGAGGGACAGATCCTCCCTTATTTATTTATTTATTTACCATTAGAACAAGAGAAAAGAATAGATGCATTTCCCATTTTGTTCAACAGAAAGGGAAAAAAGAAGAATGGATGTGCAATTAGAAATATAGGTGTTTAGTTCAGGGTCCCTTGAAAAAATCATTTCAATACATAGGGTCAAAGTTCAGAAATTCAGGTTCAGGGCTCAGAACTCAGAGTTCAAAGTTTCCATATTGCATTTTGGACTCAATCATTTAAAAGGGGGATTGGGTATGTACTACCATGAATAAACCCACCTCACCTTTTCAATGGCTTTCTGTTTTGTGAACAGTTCAAGCCTTGGGGTCAGGCTTGGATTCAAATCCTGAATCTGGCCTTTCCTATCTGGGGGACAAGAAATAAGTCAACCTCTCTATGCCTCAGTTTCCCAGTCCTTAAAACTGGAATCATAATAACACCTGTTTCCTAATATTCCTTGGAGAACCGTGCACATGAAGTACTTAGCACCATGCCTGACATACAGGAAGACTCAATCCACGTTTAGCTATTAATTTCTGGTTGGTCTTTTTATTTTGAAATTCCAGAATATGCAAGAGCACCATTCCAAACTCAGAGGAAGAGAATATTCTCTTTCACTTTATTTGCAGGCACTTTGGGAAAACTGGACCAGGTCCTGTTGTTGCAGCGGGCCGCCATTACAGCCTTGCCCGGTTTTTAGGTTTGCTTACCAAGGTCAGAATGTGCACCCAGGGTCTGCAGCTGGGCACCCAGGGGACTCCTACAGAGCACCTGGCGCAGCTGTCTTCTGAAACCCCTCCTCCCCCAGGGGCTCCAGCACCCCCCAGCTCTGAGCCGCATCCACAAACCAAGAGGCCACCCTTTCAGCAGAAGGCCACCACAGAAGATCGTTACTAAGGGATAGCTGCCCTGCAGGCTACAGACACTCAGGGAAATCTGATGCACATTTCTGATCATCTGTCAGAATTTTGAAAGTATGCTTTGTAAAGGCCATAAGCATGGCTGAGCAGGGGATTGCGTGAATATTTTGCTCTTGAGCCCACATTCAACTGAATGTTAGCGTTATCAGAAGTAAATACCTTTCTCTTTACTCCTTCATGTAGCGATAGGCAAAGAATCTAAGTTTGAGAAGCTGAGATCAGACTTGCACTATATCGCAGTACTACTTGGCAAAGCCTTCCGCTGTTTTAATTTTAACCAATTAGAAGAGCCAATCTTCTTTTCGTTCAGAAACATATTAAAAGATATCACATTCAAAGGCTAGACATGCCCGCAATTAATTACTGGTGTCCAGCTAAAGGTCTACCATTAGCTATTGCCATGACAACCTTTAGAAGGCCTTGGCCCACCTGTTGCAAGATAGAAAGAGCATTAGGCAGTTGGTTCCTGCACTTGGCCTCCCTCTGGCCCATGGGGAATTCGTACTAATTAGAATTAGTTGTCCTTCTGTAGTCCAGCTCCTGACACAAATTGCATTCTGTAGCTTTTTGTTCCACTTGAGTTCACAGACAAAATAGCCCATGCCATGTTTGAAATGAAGCAAGGCAATATAAAAGGATTTTATGTAATTGGCTAATATACTTGAACATTTTAACTAATATCTTCAGTGTTGGTTTCTTGGAAGAGAGCTTGTTTACTTTCTTCTCCTTTTCCTCAATAGTTGTTTACGATCATACAGCCCCTAATTTTAATATGGCTCATCCGGGTGTCATTGACCCATTGTCGGGCTCAACTGCATATAGAACAAAACAAGTGACCTTTAAAAATGATAGTGTGAAATGGCCCCATGGTGATGGTGAAGAGAAGTACAAACAGCAAAGAAAACGAAAGGGCCATTTCTCACGTCTCACTAAAGAAAAACTTGATTGAAAACAAGAGCCCACGGAGGAAGAGCCATAATGAAATAGAAGAGCCGGGACATGAAAGAAATTGCTGGGATGTGAGCATGTGCAGGTTGCCAGAAAGAGGGGTCCACAGCCTCTGTGAGAGCCAACAAGACACAGCCCGCAGACCCATAAGAGGAGACTTGAGAAGAGAAAAACTTGTCAGTAGTTCTCAGGTTAAGACTAACTTTGAAGACTAACTTTTAACTTTTAATATCCCAAGATACTGGGAAGGAAGGGAAGAGATGCCATATGTGCTGTATCCCGTGCTGCAGCTTTCTACACAGAAGAGGATGAGGGACTGACAATGGGACACCGTCGTCTAAGAAGCAGAGTCTATGTGGTCTTTCTAATCTCACTGCGGAGTCATTTCAGTTACTTCTAGGCATAGTAAAACTCCAAAACGCAGAGCAAAATTGATGGCCTAAAGAACTTCTGTGTGATTTTTCACAGGGTTGAAAGAGCCTGGAGGCCTCAGTTTGCCCGGCTTACTTGAATTATGAACTGGAAATAGGGCTTGGTTCCGTGTTTCACCTTTCCAGTCCAGGTACCTAAGTTGCCAAGAATTCATGAGACAAATGATCTCAGGCTTTTTATTGACTTTCTCTCTATACTAGAGGTTTTCTAAGGAAAGTATCTTAATCTTTCCACACACAAAAATAAGATACAGTTTATTTTTATTTAAAAAAAAAAAAAGGACACAGTGAGAGCTAAAGAGAGTGTTCCTTTCACAAAAGATGTGTTCTTAGTTGGGGAAGACAGTTGCAAAAACCACCATTTGCTTGTTCATGAAAGAGGAAATGTAAGTAGTTCTAAAATAAAATCTATACACATCCCAAATTCATTCTCCAAGCGACCATATCAACCTCTTATTGTTCAGAATGGGACTGTGGCCAAGAACAAATACCTCTCTTCCTTTCCCTGACTTTGAATCTGAATTCTGAAATGATAAGAGGTACTTTAAAATTCTTAAAATAGATGGATTTAGGAATGTCTGAGCCAAGGTAGTGCCTAGTTACTCAGAGATAAGCCAGAACTGCCTTCGTGAGTGTATTAAATTGAAAATGTATAAAATGTGTAAAATGTGCAAGAAAAATCACTAAAAAGTCCAAAGAAATTTTCAAGTCTCAATTTAACTGAGAAAATTACCTATCTTTTCAATCTTTTGTGTTCTATTGTGAAGTATTGTAGAACTACTTGAGGACAATAAGAAAGTCATTCGTTAGAAAACAAGAACCTTCCAAACGAAAACGCCACTGCGTTTAGCAAGGAGCAGGCCTCTCCATGTTTTCTATGTGTCGGGAAATTTTAAGTTTATTTATTTGTTTGTAAAACTCTCCTTTTCCTTGAGCCACTAGGGAGGAAGCAAGGAAAGGTTTTCACTAGAGCATTGATAGCAGATAATATCTGTAATAATAACATACATGAACATTAACCACAAAACACAGTACAAACCACATTACACCCTGGTTGGGTTGGGCAGGCCACGCTAGTTAATAGACTTGCCAGCACGGAAAAGCATGCACAGAAAGTTCTCTGGTGGCTCGCCAGAGTATAAAATGGGCAACCCTGAGAGGCTTTCATTCATCAGAGTGCCCTAGTGGAGAGTGGCTCAAGAATGGCAGAGGTTGCATGGGGAAGATACAGAGTGGGTCCCTCTCCAATATTCTGTTTGTGGAACCGCTTTAAAATGAACTCCTATTTCTAGTGAGATTGATCACAGGAACCATCTTTTCCGGCACGCCTTCCCTCGTCCTCCCGCTCCACTCTCAAACATTGATGAGGTACATTTTCTATGTTCTCCTGTGCCTGCTTCTAGCTTAACTCCATGCCTTTTTATTGGGGTTCTCTCCAATCTACAGACTTCCAAAGTACAGCATCTTGGTTTTTCTGTGAATACCAAGTAAGACACAGAAATTAGTTTTACTAAGAGGGACCCAATATAAGAGCTGGAAAAAAAATGTCCCTACCAATGTTCTACAGCCTTCTATGTGCATGCCTCCCCTACTGGTCTGTGAGCATTGGAAAGAAAAATATGGGTCCTCCTCATACTTACCTGGCACATACTTGATGCCTAATAACTGATGAGTGACTGCATGAATGAATGAATTTCATTATATTTTGAGGATCATAATAAAATAGCAGTTAAGCTTCACATTTACCTTTCCCCCATCTGCTTCACAAGATAGGTGAACAAGGCCATTTTGGAGGATTAACATCTTCAGTGAAGAACTTGCGCTTTGGGAAAATGCTGCCAACCGCCAACCCTTCAGAGGAGTTTTGCCTCTCCAGAGAATAAAGTGCTTAAATTAGCAAATAATATGTTCCCTCTGATCCTGAGAGAGGCCATTCTCCTATCCAAGCTCTTTTGGCTTCTGAAGGAACCAGAAGAGGGAGACGTAGGATGATTGTAAAGCCCCGGAGAGGAACTGTGGTAAAGTCAGGGAAGTCTGAGGTCTCAGCGGTGACTGATGCAGATTTGCACAGACAAGAAAGCAACGACCTTTACTCCTGAGTTTGAACGCTTATGGTGACCTGAGAATTTTCTTCTACTTCCTTAAGGGTTGATCTCAACTGTAACGCAACATTGGGGCAGCACTAGGCCTTAAGCCAAAGTCACATTTGAGGTAATCCTGGACTGACAACCCCTGAACCAATCACAGTAACCCCTTAATTTCTGCTTATAACATTCCAGAATTCTGGAACATCCTTAGAGGAAAACTGAAAGGAAAGATGAGAATCCCTGTGACTGATAGGTAGTTCTAAGATCTGGTGTCTCTCTAAATAGTGTCTGGTGTCTCTCATCCTTTGGATAAGAACTTTCCTCTCATTTCTTTATTTTTAAGTCACCAAGGCATGTCTATGAAAAAATCATGTGTTGCAAAAGGCCCCAAAGCAAGTGTAAAGGAGAGAATAAAATCATCTATCAAAATTGCATGAATCTGTAATCCATAATAGGCGAGAGGCAATTTAAGGAGATAGTTTTCCACCATTGACCCTGCCGTCAAAATAAATGTGGGTGAGATAATCACAGTAATTAACAAAAGAGTTAATTTTACTTTGTCATGACATAAGGTTCAGTTTGATTTCTGATTAAGAGAAGATCGATACCAAATGCTTTGTCTTCATAGTTGCTGATTATTATAAATTTAGACCAGGGATATGTATCAGTTACTCACTCATTGACTTCCATCAGGAAAACATTGTGCCAACAACCAGATGCTTCAACCACAACGCTCAGCTCTTTCCTCCCAATCTCCAATCCATGGTTCCTTTGCCTACTCAGCAAAGAAGGCTTACGTTATATTCCACAAAGTGAAACACCAAAGTGTTAGGCCCTAGAATATACTTTTCAGATAAAGTTACTTGTTTTCTTGCTGGAAAATGATGTTCTTCGAAGAGCTCCTGGGCCTGAGCTCTGTTTGATTATATTCCTCCTAGAATCACATGACCCAGCAGCAAATGAAATTCCTCTAGCAAACAAGCCTTAGGCGTAATCATATCCTCTGAGTCAGAGTTTAATAATCATGTGGCCAGTTGAGAAATTGGTGTTTTGTAAGACTAATAAGCTCCAAGCTGAGGGGGCATGCATGAACACACATCTGTCTGTTGGGGAACTCTTGGCATCAGTTTAGCCTGCAGTGAGGGTCCAAAAACATTATAAATGGGGCAGAAGAAAATACACATACTGCATTTCTTTGGTAATTGAAGCAATTAGATAACCTTGTTCTTGGATGCTTATAGTGTTCCTCATTAAGTTTGACGATGTTTATGAACACTTTGTGCCAACTACACCTTTTAAAAAAAGAAGATAAATGGAAGAGTTCAGTTATCAAAGCTTGGTTGGGGGGTGAGAAATGTGTTGTGGATGTGGAGGCCCACAGTTCTCTTCCGGTACTGTGCCAAAATAGACTACAGTTGAATCTGTACTTGGTGAGAGGCTGGGTGACCTTGAGTAAGTTACACCACTTTTCTTGGCTCACTTTCCTTTTCAAGAAATGGAGGGGTGTATGTAAGATGACCACTAGGTTATTTCCAGCTCTGACATTCAGGTGTTCGTGATCTTTACCAGGGCTTAGACTGGCAGCCCCTAACCTCAGAAAGATAAAGAACGGACTGCTTTTCCCCAAACAAAATGTTCAGCTTTCTAGTCAAGAGTATACACCATCTTTTGTTGTGGTTGTTTGAGTGAAAGAAAAGAAAATTTGTTTTAAAATATCATTGTATCAGTTAGCCGGTGCTGTATAGCAGGTCATACCAGAACCCAGTGGCTTTAGACAATAAGTACTGATGAGTTTTTATGAGTCTGTGTATCAGCTGGACAGTTGGCCAATCTGGGCAAGGCTCCGTTTACCTTAACAGGACATGCGTATATGTCTGTGTTCAGCTGGTGAGTTGGCTGAGGGCCGCTGGTACAGAATAGCCTTCCCCATATGTGTGGCATTTGGCTGGCTGTTAGCTGGGGAGACAAAGGTGATGAAGGTATGGGCCTCCCATCACCCACCAGACTAGATGAGGCTTATTCCTTCTTGAGAAATAAACTCTGAACTGGAATTACTTCTGCCATGTTCTATTGGCCAGAGCAAGTCACAAAGTCAACCCAGATTCCAGGAATTAGGAAATAAGATTGGCCTCTTGATGGAGAGAGCTACAAGGTCATATGACAAAGGCCATGCGGGAAAAGGTGAAGAATCAGTCATTTTTGCCACCAATCTACCACCGTCACAGATAATGTGTTAATGGCAGTGAAAATACAGTGACAACCAAGATCCAATCACTGCCTTCGAGAAAATCACTTTAGAGTGGGGAAAGAACTAGACACAGCTAATTAAAATGCAATGTAATAAATAACAGCAGAGGTAACATGGGACCTTGATGTGGGGCAACTCCTGCCCAAGAGACTTGGGGAACACTTCTCAGAGGCGGTGACCTTTGAGCCAGGTCTTGTTCAGGGCTGGATCCAGTGCCTGACATGGTTCCTGGCTTACAGTAAGCACTCAGTAAATATTTGATGAATAAATAAATGACGAATGAGAAGGAGTTGGCATAAAACGAATGAAAAGAAAATCATTCCAAGGAGAAGAACCAGTATGAGGTATGAAAAAAGAACTTAACATTTCATCTCTGAGACTATTTATTTTTTTCTATGAATATTTGCTAAATGTCCCCTATGTGCTAGACACTGGGGATATGGAACATGAACCCTTAAGGGAGTGGGAGAGAAAATATAGCTGTGTTTATACTCTCCATAGTGTGAGAGAGACTATGCCTGCCTCCCCTAACTCCTTAGGCCCTACTCACACAAACGTCACCACAACCCCTGCTTTCCATGTGACAGAACCAATCCTGGTGAACTCAGTGAGGATGTGGACTAGTGGCAAATGCTGGGCTGCCCCAGTGCACGAGCTCAAACCTCCAAATGCACTCATTCAATCGTGGCCAGGTCCCTTGTTACTGGCTCATCAGAAGCCCTTGTTTTTATTCCTTTTCTAAAGTCAAGCGCTCGAAAAGGATACCGTCCATAAGCAATGGGTTACTAGTTGGAATCTCAGACTATTTTGGAATACTTGTTAGGTTTTATGGAAACCATCTTTTGGTCCTGGGACATAAACAGGCGTCGCATAGTTTTTGCAGGTTTTGTAAATAAGTCAGTGCTCTTCTAAATTGTATGAGCTGGGTCAAGCTCCCTTCCTTTCAATCCACCCCATGTTATTTAACGTTAGTTGTCAAAGGTAAAATACCATAAGAGGTTTGCAAAGGTGTTTGGTGCAAAAACCTTTGTCAGTGAGTGCCAAAACCCTGCGACTTTGGTTTTCTCCATGTGTTTCATACCCATCCAAAGTGCAAAGCTCATGTATCCTTATCAAGTATATCCAGAGTAACCTATAAAAGCATAAATGTAAGACATAGATTAAAAGTATTATATGTGCCTAAGTTTGCCTGCTTGAATTCTATTAGGCTTACCTTGATTTCTTGTAAGGACTGCAGACATAAGTTCATTTCCATGGGCTGAAATACAGCTCTCTATTCTGTCTACTTAACTTTGTAATACAAAGTAGATATCCACAATATTCTAATACTTAACAACCAGTAGGACATAGGTACTGACCAATCAGAATGGGTACATGGAGTTTTAGTTATTGGGTGGCAGGAGTTCTGGAAGAGGCATGGGGGCTGTTCTGGTGGCAGTAATTCGGCAGGGGGAGTAATTTTGGAGCTCCTGGCTGCTGTTCTTGACCAGTCATCATAACCAGCACTGTGCCGTGAGGCACATACCTGGGCCACATCTGACCAAGCCCAGCCTTTCCAGTTAGGACCAATCGTGGTAAAGCTCATTGCAATACACTTTGTAACTGCTGATTTCTAATGTTGAGGGATCAGGTTGGTAGGCCATCTACAAACTGACAAATATTCTTTGCCTTTGTTTCAAGTGACACCAACAACCCACCTTTTTTATTGTAGGGAAGAAATTATACATTTGAGAAGACCGGGATGAGTAACAAATAGTTATGTGAAGTCAGCTAGCTAAATGTGTCATGAAAGTGAAAGAGCGGCCAAGCAAACGTGAAAGCAGACCTTGCTTTGGGGTTGGCAATGTCAACATTTCCTTTTCTCCTCCTGCCATCTCTCCCCCCACATTCTTTGATTCTCCCAACCCCACTGTCGTTCATTTGTATGACTGGTCTGGAAGGCTGAGCTCCAGCAGCGCGGGCTTGTAAAGAACTCGTGAAAAATGATCCAAGGATCCAGTCTTTGGTGAGGACACTGGCCTTCCTTTCCATTTTCTTGTTTTTCTGGTCTTTAAAGGCAAATTCTTTACTAGTGCAGTAAGACTGGAGTTTGATAAACAGAACAAATGTTATTTTAAACACCATAATGATAATAATTTAATCAAATGTGATTTGCTTTTAATAACTTTATTGGCCCTTTCATTTTGAAAAGTGGCCATGTGAATGGTTTGCTTTTCCATTTTTAACAAGAGAGGAAATAAATGATCCTGCTTGTAAGAGCAGGAGACTAATGATGCTTATTCCCACACTCTCTGTTTCATGGAATCGGTCAGCAGACCCTGCCTTTATAAGCCGTTGGCCTTGAGAAAGCCAATGGCAGCATTGGGGCTGGTCCTTCCCGGAAACTTGAAGGTATCCACCAAGCAGGTTAGCACAAGCATTTGCACTGGGCCCAATCATTCACAAAGCACTTTTGCTAATGTGCACTCCTTTTAAATCCTGTGACTCCCATTTCACCGATGAGACACACGAAGTAACACTGGCTTGCCCAATGCCACACCATAAGTAAGGGGTGACTTTGGGACTTGAACCCTGTCCTTCTACCTCTACATTCAAGCCCCTGCCTCTACACCATGCCGGGTGGTGTATCACTCTAACTAGCTTAGGTGGCCCATGCTGTGATGGTACAATCAACTGAATTCTATTCATTCCTAAACCGTACCCCATTATACCACAGGCCATCTCAAAAGAAAATACAAATAAATACACAAGTCATCCTGAAACCTGCAAACTGCTGGAGTGATTCACATGAGAAAACTTCATTCACACACACCTAAGGCCCTCTCTAATTTAGGTGGTTTCTAGTGGTGGAAGGGCCTATTTCTAGTCCCTCCACCAAGGGGATATTTTTTCTGAACAATCTGCGAATACAAGACGGGGCCATCATTAAAGTGTTTCTGGGCTGTTAAAGAACTTCCATTCCGCTGGAACCCAGAGCTCGTGGAATTAATTGTCCATATTTGATACTCTTCTTTGCAAAACATGCATTACCCAAAGTAAACTTTGCAAACTAACTTAGTGTTGCCGTGAACCCCACCCCGTCAAGCCACACCCCAGGTCAAAAGGACCACAGGTTTTGGTGATATTGGGTGGTAATGCCGCAACACAGTCCTGATTCCTTAAAACTGAGTACCAAACAAAGAAGAGGGGCAGCAGAGGGCCTGGGGTAGAGACAGGGAACAGAAGGGAACCTAGGTTGCACTGCCTTCCCTCTGCCGGAGTCCCCTAAAAACTGCTTTGAGAAAGAAAAAGGTGACTAGTGAGTTTATTTATGCTTTTTAAAAAGCACTGCCAATCCCAATTTATCAGTTACTGTCTTGTAACAATTTATTCATTGTTCACTGTTAGAAGCCAGAAGTTACATAGAAATGCATGATTGGCGATAGCTTCTCTATTTCAATATGGTATAATAGAGATAACACAGTGCCCAAAAGCTCTGCAGCCGACTTTTTGTCTGCTTTGTCTCTTTTCATTACTCTATCAGAATCTTCATTTAATATAATCCAAAAAAGCAAGGTAATTGCTTCACTTATCGGTTATCATCGCTCTCGCATACTTATCGTGTCAAAATTATTTATGTGGATAGGCCAGGTTGATCTTGCTGCATTCAGAAGCTTAAAATTTGAATAACTGTTCTGCCAGTTAGGTTATCAAAATTGCAGCATAAGCAATGAGCTTCTCTTTTCTGGATGTTGGAGTAAGGAAAAGGAATGTCTTCCTAGGTGTGCAGGTAGAGAGGGAAGCACTGGGCCACGCTGGCACTCAGAATCAGCTCTCCTGGCAAAAGGAGAGAGGAAAGGGCCACAAAATGAAGAGAGTAACTAGAAGATTCATTGTGCAGGTCTATAACAAAGGAAAAGAGAAATGAAGTCAATTGGACACTTCCTTTCAGTGTTTTTTCTCAACAATTTTCTGCAGAATAATTGATAGAATTATTCTGAAAGGCAAGACAGACATCGCAACCTGGGTCTTCATATACCCACCCCTCCCCTTATGAGACCCTCCACAGATGAGCGTTTCAATATGCATTTTCCTACTTGTTAATCATTTTTCAATTGTCAAGTACATCATCGCTTTAAAGACGTATTAGGCTAATGTGAAATGTGGCAGGTTTTCAGTCAAGAAGTGAACACTTCTTTCTACAAAATAATTTGTGTTAAGTAAGTCTTGTTTTGAGGCACCTAAGGCTCTTTTTCTCTTCCTCTTACAAATGTTGATGGTAGAAAGGGTGTTCTTCTTTAGAGTGTTCACTCCCAGAGCACCATCAAGGATTGTGGCTAGAGGCAGAGATTGGTCAAGTGAATGTACATTTTGATTCTTGCCAAATTTTGTGAGCTCTCTTAGAGCCTCAGAACTAACGGGGACTTTCTATCCCACTTCTTTCAGAGCCACTGACCCTCTCTCAAATTGTCTACGGTGCAGTGAGACCCTCTCAAATGTAGCCAGCCATTCTCATATTCAGTAAGGGAATGACTAGAACTAATGGATGATATTCTTATGATTGTCTTAATATCATCTTGGGCTAAATAATGTGTACTTTTTAATATTTCAAATTCTCTCAATGTGACAGATAATTCTTTTTAAACGTATTTACCCAGATCCTGCTGTACTAGTAGCTAGTATCTAATATCAATAAGAAAGATTTATCTAGACTAACTGTCAATTTATTTCTTAAAGTACAGCTGATCTATTGTTGCAGCTTTAATTCCTCACGTACAGTGGTGAGCCATGGAGCTGGAAGCATGTGAAAGGGAGCAGTAGGTCATACTTGTGGTTTTCTCTTATGGCTGTTTCGGTAAATTTTCTGAGAATGGAGTGAGGAGTGAATACATGCTTAAAATCCAGCATTTATATTAATTCTCTGGTAGCTACCACTATTCTAGAAGTTAGAACCAAAAGCTAGGTGGATGACCTTTAAAGATCCTTCCCAATCCTGAAATTTGATTATTATTTAAGAATCTAACAGCGTGGAGGCCCCTTAAACAGTTAAAAATTGAGCTACCCTACAATCCAGCAATTACACTACTGGGTATTTACCCCAAAGATACAGACATAGTGAAGAGAAGGGCCATGTGCACCCCAATGTTCATAGCAGCATTGTCCACAGTAGCTAAATTGCGGAAGGAACCGAGATGCCCTTCAACAGATGACTGGATTAAGAAGATGTGGTCCATATATACAATGGAATATTACTCAGCTATCAGAAAGAATGAGTTCTCAACATTTGCTGCAACATGGATGGCACTGGAGGAGATAATGCTAAGTGAAATAAGTCAAGCAGAGAAAGACAATTATCATATGGTTTCACTCATTTATGGAACATAAGAAAAAGCAGGAAGATCGGTAGGAGAAGGGAAGAATGAAGGGGGGGTAAACAGAAGGGGGAATGAACCATGAAGGACTATGGACTCTGGGAAACAAACTGAGGGCTTCAGAGGGGAGGGGGATGGGGGGTTGGGATAGGCCGGTGATGGGTATTAAGGAGGGCACATATTGCATGGTACACTGGGTGTTATACGCAAATAATGAATCATGAATCATTACATCAAAAACTAATGATGTACTGTATGGTGACTAACATAACATAATAAAAAATTATTATATAAAAAAAAGAATCTAACATGATGAGGATGTATTCGAAGAAAGATCCATATCTGGGAGAACAGTCACTACCCCAGGGCTGGGGAGAGTGTCTGGGATCTAGTGTGCACTCAAATATGTGTTGGGTGAATGAATGGATGAGCGAATACTCTTTTCCCCTAAACTTCAACCTTCAGAATGCCGCTCAACATTCAGCAAACGTTGAGCACCTCTCCCATCTCACAGACCCTGTCTAAGGCCTGGCTTGCATATCAACTCTTTAGAGACCCTCCCTTGGTCACTTGGCACGTCATCTTCTGACTCTGGAGCACCAGCACACACTCTCTTGGATTGTCATTATGGCTACATGGCTCTTATATGCCTGTCTTATGCTGAAGACAGGGACTGTGTCTATATACATTATTATTTCTATAATGACTTATACACAGTAAATATAAATAAACATCAAATGAAAAAATGAACTGATCCATCCTTAATACTGTCAGAGGCATCAGAACAAAACCGTCAGCCTTGTACTTCTGCCTCAAGCACACCTAGTTCCCTTATTTTATTTTTTACTGTCCGTATTTTCATCACTGCTCATTATAATGTTTCTACCTAAACCAAAATTAGCATAAAGCATGGAAGTAGGAATGTTAATGAGTATCTATCAAATGCTTACTTCTAAGAGACGAGAAAGGTAAATTCCTTAAACCTGAATCCAGCTTGCCTTTAATGCAAGTCCACTACATTATTTATTCCTTCATTTATTGGTTACATTTTGACTATGTGCCAGGCAGCGTGCACACTGGGGTAAATAAGATACTTCTTCCGCCTTGTCCAGTGATATAAACAAATAATTATATAGTTTAGAAATCTATTTGCTACCTGCTAGTTGTGTAAACTTGGGCAATTCGTGTGTCTTCTCAGGGCCTCAGCTTCCTTAATTGGTTACAGAAAGGTAATCGTACTGAGGTCAGGCTCCTGTGATATAGTTATTACTTCCTGATGCAGTGCCTGGTAGGGAGTAGGCACTCAACAAATGTTGGCTGTATCTCAATGTCCAAAATATCAAGGGAACACAGAGGACAGAGAAACTAACTCAAAATGTATAGCAAGAAATACTTTGCAGTCTTCAGACTGGAAGGACCAGTGGAAAATTTGCAAGATAAAGAAGGGAAAGAAATAGATACCAGCAGTGGAAGCATTATAGACAAAGGCCAGAGGTGTGAAAGATCTCATCAAGTTATAGTCAGTGGGTAATACTGCCTGGGGACTCTGAGAACTCCTAATCTTCTTCTGCTACCCAATTATTGCCTAATAGTTATCCCTTACTTCAAAAAATGTGGGGATTCTTTTTTCCTTCTTAATTAAAACAACCTATCTCAGCACTTACTCCATTTTATTTGGTTTTATTTCAAAATAATGACTTCAGTTATTGAAATCAACTTGAATTTAATTTTAAATTCTAGAGTAAGGCAGCCACCATCAGGCTTCAGTCATCTCTGCAAAATTTTAACATATACCTTACATATGTTATCAAGGAAGGAATTGGCATCTGAATAAAGGTTCTATTAGTAATTTTGATTTAACATCATACTTCTGTGCTATTAGGAACATTTACATGACAATGCATATCTATGCAAAAATAGAGAAATGTGGCCAAAATCAAGATGTCTTCAATTATCTAGATGCTTGACAAGATATGGAGTTAATCCTAACAAAATGATAGAAACAAATAAAATAAATAAAAATCTAAGATTTTTACATTAAAAACACTTATCCAGTTTTGGATACTTAATGTTATGTTGGTGTAATATATGAATATATATTTCCTCTACTCATTACTGCCATTACTATGTAAGAGTGTCTAAAACTTATTTGGGTCAAGGTAATCTGTATGCACTGCTTTTTCACTCTATTAAAGGTCATCAATTCTCAAACAACTTTTTATTGCCTTTTAAAAATAGGTATTCCATTGGCTTTTTCCCAGTGATCTGGGGTCCTGCCAATCCTTCACAGATCTTCACATGTTATCATTCTTGGCTCTGTGATTACATCAATTATTTTCTTGGCAAATCCAAGGTAGAGTTGGTCAAGCTCAACTAACATCAAAATATGTAACACCCCAAAGTAAATTGTAGGCTAGTTCAAGTTCTTTTTTAACTTTAATTTTTATCCTAGCCTTTTTAGGTTAGGTACTTCTCTCTAGTTACTTGCTTTTGTGATCATGCTATTCTGTACACACATGGGACTGCCAAGAGGCTTAGGGAACAATTTAAAATCATCCAAAGCCCTTAACACTATTAAATCCTACTTGATCCATGAAGAATAATTAGCAAGGTCTGGGGAACTTGTATGGGAATTTACCTATTTACAGTTAGGTCTGTCTGTTTGTGAACAGCCAGATGAGTGTGAGCCAGGTTCAGATAAGCATTTAGAACAGTTCTAAGACAGCCATATAGTTTCTTAATTCAGTAGGATGGACAGGACCTATAGGGCTTCCTTTCCATGCTAAATTCCCATTGAAATGACAATTCATGTATAAAAATAAATAATCCTTGACAGCGCTTGAAACAAGCCCCAGAAAAGGAGGAGAAAGGGGGCATTAGCAGGCCAGAAAGTCTGACAAAGTCTCGGAAGCTAGGAAGTAGCTTGGATTTTATTGTTGGATAAACTCTAGAAGAGTAAATCACAACCCAAAATGCACACATAAAAAAAGAGGTGTAGTGGAGGTGGGGTTCATTTTCTTTAAAATATCTCCTGAGAGGCTCCAAACAGGTACAGATTGAACAAATTGCTAAGGATAGAAATCAAGTTTTGTTAATGGGAAGACCATTTTCAGAACAGCTGTGCTAGGGAGGCCCTCTTCTTCTTCTGTACATGGAATAGTTGGCTTATTTGGCAGTTGTGATACCCCATGCCTGTTAACGTACTAGAAGAAAAAGCCGTTTGTCAGTAGGGGTCCCCTTTTCGACACAGCCTAAAGGCAGCCCCCTCATTCAGAACACTGGCCTTTGGGGTAAAATGGTTCATTCGACCTCAAAGGATATGAAGGCCAGCTATTATAAATGTAAATATAATATATTTATAATATAGTCCTTTACATCCCCAAATTAGTGATGAACCAAGGATTTCCAGATATTTAAGAGAAATCAAGTGGAAGAAAAAGAAAGACGAAGGTAAATAAACAAAAAAATGATCACAGAAGAGACAGTGGTAGTGGAAGGAATAAAAGAGAACAATAAAATGTTCTAATTATTATCCTTAAAATATCAAGAATATATTGTATTTGTAATATAAAAAGAGGCTGCTATGCTTTCTTGAAAATTAAAAATATATATATAATTACATAAAAATGAATTAACTACAAGCTGAATCAGAGCAGACAGAAGTAAAGGCTGAAATTTAATTTGGGAGGAATTAATAAAACATTCCCTAACGGAAAGGGAAAAAAAAGGAAAAGATGCACAAAAAGTTATTTCGAGAAATATAAAGCCTCAGTGTTCAAAATGTGGTTTACATAACAGCAAGATCAACATCATCTGTCTCATTAGAAATGCAAAGTCACAGGCCTCACTTAAGACTTAGTGACCCAGATTCTTTATTTTGAAAAAACCTGCGGGTAATTCACATGCATTAAAACTTGAAAAGCACTGACATAAAGCATATATTCAGAAGGTCTTATGTGTATCTAAAAGGTGGTTTAAACGAAGACAACATAAACAATGAAGGAGTTGAAATAATCAAAGAAATAACAAAAGAAAATAGTTGAAGAAAATTTTCTGGAGCTGGGAAAAATATCAAATCAACAGTTGGCAGACTCACCAAATGGCAAGTGGACAGAAATGCATTAGATGCATACTTGTAAAATTTCAGAACTAAGTTTGAAGAGAAAAATTCTAAAAGATTTCAAAAAGAGAGAAATAAAAAGTGCTCAAAAAGAAATGACCATCAGATCGACATCAATGCCTTAACAACCACACCAGATCCTAAAAGCCTATAAAGCAAATTTAAACCTAGAATACCTTATAAAGTGCAATTATAAATAACATTTAAGTGAAGAATAAAGGCATTTTAAACATAAAGAACTCAAATAGTCTACTACACATCTACCTTTTTCTTATTATTTTTAAAAAGATTTTTATTTATTTAGGTATTTTAGCAAGAAAGAGAGAGAGCACATGTGAGCAGGGGCAGTGGCAAAGGGGGAGAGAGAGAGAGGGAGAATATTAAGCAGGCTCCACACTGAGGAGGGAGCTTGACACAGAGCTCAATCTCATGACCCTGAGATCATGACCTGAGCCAAAACCAAGAGTCAGATGCTTCACCAACTGAGCCACCCAGGCACCGCCATCCACCTTTTTTAAAGAAAATATTATGAGGATGTACTCCAGTAATATGAAAAAATAATCTAAGAAAGAAGAAGAAAAGGAATCTGAGAAACAGTTTAATCTAATCTAGCAGTACAACGAAAGAAATCTCAGAACGAATAGTACACCCTAAAAGTAATGAGTAGAAATTAGAAGGAAACCAGAGGACTTTATGGGGGAAAAAAAAACAAACAAACAAAAAACAAAAAACAAAAAAACCTGAAGGTGGGTTGAGGATGGTAGTGTGCGTATGAAAATAAATGTAAAAGAAAGTCATAGTAAAATATGAAGCAAACTAAAACATGACATTATTTTGAGTTATTGTTGATATATATATAACATATTAATATTTAATTGCATTATATTTATTTAATTTATATTAATAATAAATAATATATAATATTAATTATATTATTTCTATGTCAATCTTTGACTTTGGTGTTTGGGACTATGTGGGATTACACTGCTTTCTCCATGTGCCTAACCATACTACGTGGTTATAGAAAGAGTAATATTCTTAATGTTTATATGTTGATTATTTCAGATGTTCCTATATTTAAATCGAACTATAGACAATGTTTGAAAGACACTGGATACAGAAGGAAATGTAATGGCACAATATATAAGTATAAATTATTAAAATAATGTTTGCATATAAATTTCTTTAAACTAAAAAAAATGTAAAATATAATATTTTAGCTGACACAAGTCAGCAGGGAGGAAGAAAAGAAGAAAGTATAGGCACACTGATTTCCTTGTCTCACCTAGTATGGGGAAAATAGAGCCAGTCTGACGCTGTGATTGAAAAACATAGGTTAAGTATAATGTCAAGTATCAAAGATAACCAATAGGAAAATGAAAACAATAAACAACAAAGACCCTGAACTTAGAGGAGAATGGGGGAGAGGGAGAAAGTAAAGTGTAAGTGTAGGAAATTTTGCATCTTTCATCTGGAAAGCCATAGATACTACCTGAAGTCTTAAGAAAATTAAGAATACAATGTATCCTTTAGAAATATGATGGTAAATACCAGAAGAGCTAAAAAGTGAAGCAATTAAAGTCATTAACTTTGGAAATCTTTAGAGATCAGTAAAGGGCAGTGCTTTTCATCCACTTCCTGTCTATACGAGTTTGAATATTTTAACCATTACATATATGTACATATATGCAGACACAGACACACACACACGCACACATATACATATATATGTACATATATGTTATCGGACACACAGGAAATGCCCAGTAAGAGACAATTGTTTAAAAGCAACTACTGCTCTCTTTGGCAGCGCATACGCTAAAATTAGAATGCCATAGAGAAGACTAGCATGGTCCCTGCACAAGGATGACACGCAAATTCATGAAACATTCCATATTTAAAAAAAATAAAAACAACTAAACTAGTTCCTACAGAAGCAAAGTTCTGTCCCTTATTCTATAGAACTCAAAAAGCACTTACAGATTTCCATGGTTTTAAGTTTTTGGAGCTTGAGAAATCTTTCCCCCAAATGAATCAACTCACTTCATTTTTTTTTCAAAAAATAATATATGGAAAGCTGACAATCTGGCAATCTGCTATAAGGCTAGGTAAAGATCAACCCACTTTAACATGTAAAAAAAAGAAAAAGCCTAGTATTTCCAGAGCTGTCAAGAGCTTCAAGTTGTGAAGGAAGTAATTTGATCTCCTACACTTAAAAACTATTTACTTACCCATTTCCATCAGCATTCACTCATATAAACTAAGTGTGAGGACCAGAAAGCATATTTTTATTCAGCCTGTATCCAACTGGGATACAGAATAGAATGTGAGAAAGCAGTAGGTCTTCTGATACGATCAGAGGGTTAGTCAGTCAGGGAGGCCTGTCCTGAACAGAAGAGTTTTGGGGATGCACCAAAAAGAATTTTGGTTAAATAATTTTATAATTTAATAAAAGTGTCATGACCGGCCCTTAAAGTGGTCTGGGCTTTCTCCTGTGCCATGTCAAAACTGACATGGTAAAGCCAAATATCAACTGCCAAGACCCCCCAACGGGCCACCTCAATGACAATGAACCTGTACCCTTCTTCACATCTACCTGCCTCTGAGATTCCTAGGGCCTGCTGTTTGCACCCACACATACCACTTCTGATACTTCTGTTTTGGCAATCTGTTAATCATTTGATGAGACTAGAAGGGCAGATCAGGACACTTTGTTACTGGTTGTTCCTTTGGAAAGAATCAGTGAATGTCTATTCCAAGCCCACAGCTCCATATGCACAGACGCACTGGATAGGATACATAGAGTTCATTTTTGTGCAAACTGAACAAAGTCCTAACAAACAAACATTTTCTTCCCCACAAATGAAAAAGTTATACTTCAACTTGTTGACTACGGTTCTTAAAATGACAAATACAATAATAGATAAATCAAAGCCTTTTAACATAGAAAAGTGAACAGACCCAGGTTGCTGATTGTCTCTACATGCAACTCAATCTTGGAAATTTTGCCAAACCCCTAGGAAAACTGAAATTAGGAGAATAATTTCAAAGAAGTTTAAATTTCAGATTGACTTCCTTGGGAAACCCAAAAAGCCAGCATCATTCGTTCCTCAATGTTCCTTTTTTTGTTTTCTTTCTTTTGGGGGCTAGGGAAGGAGTATTTTGCTTTTGTTAAATCACACAAATAATCCCTGCTTTGGAGAATACCTGATATTCTGTAATATCTTATTCCAGAATCATCTTAGAAACATGTATGTAGCATTTACTGCATGCCACAATGCTAAGTGCTTTATATAGATTAACTCATGTAATACTTACACAGCCCTAGAGGGTTGGTATTTAGAGAGGTTGTGTAACTTATCCAAAGTCACACAGCTAAATAGGTGGTGGAGCTGGCATTTGAACCCAAGCAGTCTGCCTGCAAGGGCCCTGGTGTATAAAGCATAACTTGGAAATAAATATCATATTTTCATTTTGACTTTCATTATTTTTTCATCAACGTTCATCTTGAGCCTTGACAAGCCTCAGGTGTCCGCTGAATTCCTCTGCCTCCTGAACATTCTCTCCCTTCCCCCACTAGTTCTCTACCTGCATTTCCGGCCTGCCTGTCAGATAGTTAACGATCTGCACACAAACACTTACATGAACTAGTGGAGCTAAGCCTTTCAAAGAATCCCAGGGGAATCCTTAAAGACTCTTTTACAATATGAATAATCACCCCTTAATTTATTCATCTGTAAATTTTTGTTTTCATAGAATAGGTTTTCTTCAGGCAGGGCCCCACTGATGCATGCTTTTTTAGTTCTCCGATGCATCAGCTTTGCTTTGCTGTTTTGTGATTCAAGAAACCCGATTATTTTCACGTCCACAACAACCGTTCTCCTTTTAGAGTTTATAAAAGTGAAAGATATGTAGCACAAAAACTCTTTGTCAGGGAATATTTCTCGTGAAATGGAAATTCTAGCCCCTCTTACTTACTTGGAATGCTTATTTGTTCAGACACGGGACAGTGAAAATAAAATTTAAGTGTCCAGAATATTATTTCTATCCATTTTAATTTTGTCAGGCCAGATCCAGTTTCCATAGCAGATGAAATTAAATTTTTATATCAACTCACTTCTCACTTTAATGTCAAGAAATTTGCTGTCCTATATGCTTAGACTTTCGAGTAAATAATCAGCTAACCCGGATTGCTGCAGTCGCCCCTTTGACTGATCTACCACCTCTGAGTCCCACCCTCTGGCAGATGAAGTTTTCAGAGATCAGCAACAAAAACCAGACCAAAGCCAATCTTCATGTACTTCAAAAGAAACTAAGGAGACTCGGGATAAGAAGACATTGCAAACTTGCCACCAGCTCGATCATGGGATGAATGCAGAACTTCCCACTGGGAGCATATAATGGTTTTGGTCTCCCCTGCTGAACCCCACATTTTTGATTTGAAGTACTCCCCTTCAAGTTCGAGGTTCAAATCTAGCTCTTCTGTTGTAATACGATAACTTCCACAATGAGTGGCAAGGGATGGAGATCGCCATTAACGGGGATAGCCTAGTGGCTTTTCCCTGAGGTCTCTGAAACACATTTTCTAAATTCTTCCATGTGGTCCAGACCATGTTATGGATTTGTTAACTTTGCAATACATGTGATTGAAACATCATAATTCTTTCCATGACAATAGTGTCTGATGTTACAGATGCCCAACGAGCAAGGTCAATAGTTGACAGATGGAAGTTGGAGCCAAGCAATTACATTTCCCAAACCATTATAAAGAATGTAACCTAAGAAAGAATGTTTGGGCCTAAAACGCACCAAACAATAAAAAGCAGAAAAATAATTGCCTCAAATTTAATGAATCTTTCTTTGATATGACAACCAATCCAAGAACCTCTGAATTCCCTTTCTCTGGTAAAAGTCAAAACATTTTTGAGGCGGTGGCAGTTTATCTACATTATTGTTTTTTCTCCATCAGTCTTTAGGCTTAATCTCATTTGCTTTTATGGATATGGTAACCCTTCTGAATAGCTTTTAACCTTTTAAAAGTTGCCTTGACCCGGAGAGCCTAAAAAATTTTTAATACAATATTGAATAATAAAAATTGAACAATTGAGTGCTTTTCTTACCAGCGGTCTGCATGCAGTGCTCCAGGCCCCAGAGCAGAGTTTCGGTCTGAATAAAAAAATTAAAATACCTGTATATAGCTTGCTTCTAGCAGAAACCTTCAGCTCTGACCTCTGTTTCATTGGCTCCATTGTTCCTTCCGCCACCACGATATACTGGCTTTCTCTTTTCCGAAGAAAGAGTGTGCTTCCTCCTGCGGCACGTCAGCTTCAAAGGGCTCTTACTTCAAGTGTCCAGCGCATCATTATGGTAAATTTAAGAAATCCTCAGCCTAAGATTGTCTCTTTCAATTGTGTATAATGTAGATAACTTCATGCCTAAATGTTATAAACCAAGCCTTTTGTTGGCTTTGTTGTTTTGTTTTTTTTTCTTACCGTAGTCTCTACGACATTTTCTATGTTGTGTTTAGTAAGATTCAGGACAAGATGATGATCCACAAATACAGCTCAATTTTTTTTTTAAATCTTTGTGTTGTGGAACTTAATTACCAAATTAAAGACAAGATGGCAGTGGAGAAAGGGGTGGGGGGGCCCTCCGGCCCAGTGCTAGCCCCCCCCCCGAGTGGGGGGAGAGGGGGGAGGGTTGGGGGAGAGGTTCCTGGTGAAAGCAGGGAGAGAAGAGCTACCCCCCACCTGGCAGATCCAGCTAGGAGCCACACTCCAGCATCCAGAGCCTGGGAAGCCCTATTGTGGGGGATGTCAGTCAGCTGACATCCTGCCTCCTGCTCTCTCTATCTGAGAGGGGGATCTGCATTTTCTAAGCCAGTTGGCAGCATGCACCACAAACATCAACGCACTGCAGGCCTGCGGTATAGACTGTCACCCTGTGATAAGTGTACCAGCTCAGTGGTGCAAAGGTTTTCAGATACCCTCCCTTGGGCCATCATTCTCCTCCTCCTCCTCCCCTCTCCCTCACACACACTGAGCATCGGCTCTCAAGTGCCCTTCTCCACATAGTTACAATAACCCATCCCGGCCAGTGATGCTTAAAATTGAACCATGGTTCAGGGGAGCAGTAGGCTCTCCCTGCAAGCACCCTAATGTGTTAAACAGCCATGCCAGGTAGCTCTCTCCCTTCTCAGAATCAACTACTTATACAGACCATCTGTCAGTGGAAGTTAGTTTTTATGCAAGTTCCCGAACCTAGCGTCTGAAGGGTAAACAAACTTGTACGTATATAGTTTTCCTCTAAGAGCAGCATCTCCCTAATTGTCCTCTCAAGCTGCCTGCTTCCACCATGGGCCTAGAAACAGGAGAGGAGGCCAGATTTTGGAGCCTGTCTGGTGACCGAGCATGTCCCTCCAACATGACCACGTTTGTACAGCTGAGGCTTGACATGCGGGGCTCTTTAGACGGTTGGAATTATTTCATTTGGCACCACGATCGCCTCAAATGATACATATTTTCAGGGAAAGAAACACTGCGAAAGTAAACTTGAACCAATAGGGACATTTATTCTCCAGGTTTAAAATTAATTTCCTGTATTTCTCTGGCTTTAAAAAAAATTCTATTGGAACTGCAACTTTATGAGAAGAAAAATCAGAAACTATTTCTTTTACACGGAGCCCAGTATCAGATGAAATGGAAATGTAAGGATTTCCTTAGCGTTAACCCACTGGAATTCTCCAGCTGAGAACTGAGGTCTGCAGGCTGTTTTAGGTTAAGACCTTGCTCCACTCCATGTTAGGTAATCAGATGTCATTTAGGCAAAATAAATGAGAAGTACTCAAGGAATCAGAAGAGGTGAAAGAGCAGAATCTGGTTTGGATAAAAGTTTAATTCTTCAGTTCCAAGAGGCATAGCCCTCGAAGATGCTGCACAAAGTCAGACAGGAGCGGCCGAGTAATGAAGATGGATGCAGCTTGTTATCAGCAAGCCGTTTACTAGGGCTTGACGTAACCTTAAACATTGCAGATAGCTCAATGGCACTTGCCACTAAACCCCTAATTAATGAATAGCAGGCCCTAAATTAACAATGTGCGTTTACAGATGAATTCTGGGCACTCATTAAAGGATGTTCGCATACCAGGCAGCAACCATTGGCTTCTCCCTGCTGCCTTGCTCCATCACTGGGCGTCTGGGGAGGCCTTGCCACCGGGCTTTCCTGTCTGCTAGGCCTCGAAGCCCAGCCTGGAGCAGAAAGGGACACCGTTCTCAGGACAGATACAGGGCAAGGGGATGCGAGCTCAGCTTTGAGCGGGAACACCTGTGCTGGCATTTTTAGGCGTTCCGAAACAATCTCATACGGAGCCGGTGCTGCCAATAAAAGTTAAAAAAAAGGAAAAAGAAAAAGTTTGAATCCTAACCAACGCTGCCAGGGAAGGAATGAGACCCCTCGGAGAACAGACCCACAGTCCACGTTCCTGGGCGGACTGGAATGCACTCTGGGGGCAGAGGGTTTAGACAATGTGTAGATTTGTTTGGCCAAAGGTTCATTAATAAACAATTAAGGGCTTGTGGGGAGGGAGCCGGGGTCTGGCTGCAGCCGTCCCCAGGGCCCTTCCACTGAAGCGGGAGGCCCAGCCTGAGAGCCAGGAGCCTGGGCGCTGTGGCCCGAGCCAACCCAAAAGGCTTTCTGCAGCAAACGGTAGCCAAGCTAATTATCTAGCACCTTCTGTGGGGGGGTTTGCCTCTGGATTTTGAGGAATAAAATGGGGAGCGGCAGGCTTGTAATGTAACAAGGATGTAGCCCCCGTGTGGGAAGGTGTATATATGACTATTAAATAATATTACCTTCAAGTCGTGCAGAAGTAAAATAAAGATGGAAGCCAAGTATGAGTAAGGAATTGGAAAGTAAATTAAGTGGAAAAGAAACATTTTTTCAACTTTTGTGGGAGGCAGCAATGAAAAAAAAAAAGGTTCTTGCAAAGCTAGGGTGTGGAGGAGAATGGATTTAAGGGGAGAGGGTGTTCAGCAAACGTCTCCCTTCGAGCCATGTCGGCTCTGGCTAAAGTCCTGAGGCAGGGCCCTTCTGTTGGGAAGGGAAAGCATCTGAGGTTTCTGAGCGGTCACTCTCCGGAAGCATCCACGCTAAAGAGAGTACAGCTGCCTTCCCGCCAAGGGCACAGGGCAGAGGCTGTGGAACAGCCGGGGCAGAGTCCCCGCGCTGCAGTGCCAAGGTCCATGCGTGGTCAAAAACAAAGGCATTCTCTTGTTTCTGTGGATCGTTCCCACATTGGGCTTTTCAAATTTGGGTTTGTGTACGTTTAAGGACTGGTATTCCTATGGCCCCATGGAGCCAGTATAAAAGCAAACTGGTTGCCAAAGCAGAAAACAAAAACAAAAACAAAAAAACCCCAAATTCTTAATTTGAAAATGCCAAAGGGACTTGTTTTGGGGTGGGGGCCAGGGGATGGGGGTGCAGTACTCTCCATGACTGCCACCTAAATATTCCTAAGTAATTACTGGATAGGAATTGAACTGAAGGGTGGGGGGAACAGGTGTTTCCCTTTTCCCAAGGGCATTTCTCATTTTTTATATATCTAGTCAAAAGTTTCTTTTTGAGCAGATTTTGTCACATCCAGCCAAACAGCGGCTGTGTGAAAAAAGCACCTTAAGCAATCATTTTAAGAGCTGCCCTCATTCCACATTGTGTGACTGAATACAAATCCTTTATTCTTCCCAGTTTGATGATGAAATGGAGATTTAACCTCTGCTTGCCATCATTATCAGTTCACTGAGTTCCTGAGTATAAACCACAAAGCTCCTGAAAATGTAAGTTACTGGATGTTTGCCCTCGCCCCATTCCACCCCCCCCCACGCCCAAAGCAATCCAAATACAGAGGTTACTGGGAGGGGAGAAGATCAATAGGAAACACTTTCTTATTACAACATTCCCCTGGATTTCTCAGAACTCTATCCATAGTGGATTTCTAGTCCCAGTGGTCATACAATTAGGAAAAAAAAGTAGACTTCAGACAATAAAAGAGAATGAGCAAAGGACAGACACGAATCACAATATCTTTTCCTACCTCCATTATAAGCTGTATAACCCAGCGCATCATGGCATATGTGTGTAGGCCACATTTCCTCGGGTTTCAAAAGCGTGATGGTTCAATCAAAAATGTATGTCACAATAAAGCAACAAAAGACCTGTCCTTTACATAACCCTCGCTGGCAACATCTCGAGATTCCCTTGTCCGTTTTCTGATTCAAGGGGTCCCTGGAGTGTGTCTCACGTGTGTCCCAGATCACTGCCAGTGTCCTCTGCTTCCATTTTATGGCATTTCCTCAACTTTCTGTCATTCCGGACTCCTAGAATGACACTCCAGATGTTAAAATTGACATCAGTCTTCTAGCCAAATATTTCCATCCCGACATAATCTCTTTTAAGAGTGTGACCTTGGCCTGGGGAAGCTTTTCTGGACCTAAATAAAAGGAGCCCATTCTTCCTCCATCCAACATATTATCTAGGAAGTTAAAGGCTGGCCATTTTTCTTGGGAAGGTCTTCTCCTTGGGGGGCAAGTCATCAACTTCAACTAACAGCTATTAATCCTTTCCTCTGTCCAAAGAAAGCTTCACCAGCTAATTTCACAAACCCAGAAAAACATGTCTAGGTATGCCCATATATACAGTGGAGACCCTCAGTCTGTGATCCTCGAATACACGTGATTAGGTGAAATAATTTTTCTAAGAATGTTGTTATGACATATAAGATATTATATTGACCCAGTTGTCAGCCTTATCCTGTCAGACCAGTGTTTTTGTAGGACTGCCTCTTATATTAAGGAAATTCTATTTGCTATAACAAAAGAACCCCAAAAGGCATTAGTTGATAAAATATAACAGTTTATTTCTCACTCGAAAAACCCCGGAATGGGAGCTTTTTCAGGAAAATGATCCAGGGTCCCAGACACATTCCACATTATAGTTCCACCGTCTTTAACACATGGCCCCCAAGGTCACCACCCTCTTTGACATCAAACAGAGAAGGGCAAAGAGAGGAACACTGTTTCTTAATGCCCTTGACTGAGCATCAACACACTGCATACAATCCATTGGTGAAAACCAATTACATAATCCCTCCTTGATATAAGGGGTGGGGAGCTAAAAATATAATCCATGGCTGGGAACATTTGCAGTTGATAACTCTACACCATGTAAGAGGAGCACAAATGTTGAGCAAAGCCAAGCACTTCTGCCAGAATACTAGGCTGATTTTATACACACACACACACACACACACACACACACATCTATTTGCATATATATACTACATATTGTTCATATGCATATAAACAAAAGAACTATGGCAATATATATTCAATTTCAATTTTCCCTTATTTTGAACTTTTTGTGTTCCAGGTGTATTACCCTATTTAGTTCTTGCCATAAGCCTAAAATGAGACAGGTGCACTTTCCAAAAAGAGGAAGTATGGACTCTTGAGAAAACTGTTGAAGGATAAACATGAGTTGGAGAAGATGATATCAATGGGAAAGATAGAGTGAGGACCTCCAAAACTCTGCTCCATCATAAAGCAAAAACAATACCAGCAAAAAATTGTCAGAATCAAATTTTTCAAAACTCTGGAAATTAACCAAAGGCTTGGAATAAAGAATGTTTCCTCAAAAAAAAAAAAAAGAAAGAAAGAAAAGAAAAAAAAACAGCTGAATCTCCATAAGAAAAACAAGCTTTGTGGTATGATAACTTGTCCTATTCCTATCCCACTCTCCTCAGTGCTGATGTAAACTTGAAAACCAACAACCCCACAATTAGAGTAAAAACCAGCAGCCTAGCAGCCACTGAAGGGGTCCCAGTGAACTGTCATTATTTTACCAGTCTGCCAGTTTCCTGAAAACCCCCACTTGAAGGATTATCTTTGTTTGACCTGACTCAGAGCTCACTTAGGGTGAAAAGCCTTGTGTTTGTCAAAAACAATCAACAGCAATTGTATAACATTGCGATTACCTGAGGCAGTGATAATAATTGGGGCAAATTTTCAGAAGGTAACCAAAAAAACTTAAAAATCTTGGGAATGAAATGTTCATTGCAGCTTTAAAAGTGATGACATTTTTCTGGATATCTGGAAATTCATGTGCATGTATAGAGCTGTTCACATCTCTAGATAAGAGCTGAGAAGGCCCTAAACTCACATGTCTGGCTAGTCTTGAGGCTTTCTGGAAGTAAGATGCAAAGACTAATGTAGAGTTGTAGACCTCTAACCTGAGTGTTGAAGATGGATCCCAATATACATGCAAAGCCCTTCAGCAAAGGCTAGGAGACTTACTGGTTCCAGGTATTTAAGAAAATCTCTTCCCAATCATTAAGTTTCTGCTAAGCTTACTGAACAGAGGCTGCCAGTGGCTAAACATGACAAAACAAATTTTAAAAATCAGTTCAAGAGGGTCACTAAGTAGACAAACAACAACAAATTCTGGGTCTGATTTCCAGAGTTGCAATGTTGTATTATTTTTAAACGTCTATTTTTCAACAAAGTTGTGAAACATGCAAAAGAAAAAATATCAAGAGAAACTGTCCCTGAGGAAGTCCAGATGTTAGACTTAGCAGACAAAGACTTTAAATCAGATATTTTAAATATATTCAAAAAACTAAAGGACACCACATTAAAAGAACTAAAGAAAAGTATGAGAATGATGGTCTCACCATACAGAAAATATCAATAAAGAGATATTTCTACTTTGAAAGCACAAATAGAAATTCTGCAGTTGAAAAGTGCAATAATTGAAATAAAAAATTCACTAAAAGGGGATCAATATCATATTTGAATTGGCAGAAGAAAACATCAGTGAACTTGATGATTGAGATTATCCAGTCTGAAGAACAGAAAGAAAAAAGGGAGGAAAATGAGCAGTCTCAGATACTTAGTCGCACACTGAAAAGGGTATCATCATGTGCAAAATGAGAGTCCAGTAGGAGAGAGAAAGGAGCAGAAAAAAAATATTTGAAGAAATAATGTCCCAAACTCCCCAAATATGATGAAAAACCTTAACCCATGCATCCTAGAAGCTCAATCCCACAAATAGGATAAAACTCAAAGGGATCCACGCCTAGATATACTGCAATGAAATTTTTGAAACACCATGAGAAAATCTTGAAAGCAGTAAGAGTGAAGTGATACATCATGTACAAGGAGTCACCATTTAGATGAACATCTGATTTTTTAAATAAAATACCATGGAGGCCAGAAGGAAGTGAGATAACATAATCAAAGTGCCGGGGGGAAAAAAAAGACATACCAAGCAATAATTCTATATCCAGGAAGATATTCCTTCAGAAATAAAGGAAAAACCAAAACATTCCCAAATGAACAAAGCAGAGAATTTGTCACTAGCTGACATGCCCTACAAGAAATACTAAAGAGAATCCTTTATGACAAAAAAAAAAAAAAAAAAGAGGACACTAGACAGTAAAACAAATCCACATGAAAAAATGGAGAGCACTGGTAAGGGTAACTACATAGATAAATATAAAAAAAACAGTATAAATTTATTTTCTGTTTGTAACTCTTTTCTTCTATAAGATTTAAAAGAAAACTGCAGAAGGAAATAATTACAGCTGTTATTAGAGAAATAATATATAAAGATGTCATTTGTATGACAATAATATGACAAAGGAGAGGGTCAGAAGTGTAGCTAGGAATAAAGATTTTGTATACTGTTGAAATTAAGTTGGTATTCATACAAACTAAATTGTGATAAATTATGATGTTAGTTGTAATCCTCATGGCAACCATTAGGAAAATAACTAAAAATATAGTAAAAGAAACAACAAGGGGATTAAGATGCCTCACCAGAAAATATTTAACACAGACATCATTAATGGAAAAACTGGGAACAAAAAAGACATATGATATATAGAAAACAAATAGAAAAATGGCAGACATCAATCTTACCTTATTGGTAATTACGTTAACTGCAAATAGATTAAACACTCCAATAAAAAAAAAAGATCAGAATAGATTTTATAAAGCATGATCCAACTATATGCTGTCTACAAGTGACAGACGTTAGATTCAAAGATGGAAATAGGTTAAAAGTAAAAATATGAAGAGAGATATTATATACAAATAGCAACCGGAAGAGAGTTTGTGTGGCAATGCTAATATCAGACAAAATAGACTTTAAGACAAAAGTTGTTCCTACAGACAAAGAAGCACACTTTAAAATAACAAAAATATCAATCCATCAAGATGACATAATTTTAAACATTATATACCTAACAATAGAAAACCAAAATCTATGAAGCAAAAATATATTTCATTCTTTGTTGTGGCTGAATAATATCCACTGCATGGATATGACACATTTGCTTATTATGTAACACATGAATCTTGAAACCATTATGCCCAGTGAAAGAAGCCAGACACAAAAGGCCTTGTATTGTATAATTCCATGAATATGAAGTGTCCACATTAGGAAAATCCATAGAGATAGAAAACAGATTTGTGATCACAGGAGTTGTAGAGGGGGGAAATGGATAGTGATTTCTAAGGGGTACACGTTTGCAAAACACTTGGAACTATATCAGTGCTTTCTTTTTTATGTATTCTAGGTGAAAAAGAACCACGTAGTGAAAAAAACAAAAAAACAAAAAACAAGCAAACCAACTTCAGTGTCAGACATACTTGCAATCAAATCTCCTCTCACCTCTAACCCATGATGTGTCTATGAGAAATATTATGTTAAAACGCATTATAATTTTTAAATTGATAAAACCCACATACTTCAAAATCTTTATTTGGACTTTGATATTTGTATTAGTATTCTTTGTTGCTGCAAAAGAAATTACCACAGACTTAGAGGCTTAAAACCACACAAAGTTGTTATCTCACAGTTTCCGTAGGGTCAGGGGTCAAGCATTGGTGAGGTGGGTCTTCTGCTCAGGGTGTCACCAGGCTAGAATCAAGGTGTCAACAGGAGCTGCAGATCTCATTTGGGGCTCAGAGTCCTCTTCCACGTTAACTGGAAGAATTCAGTTCCTTGAGATTATAGAACTGAGGCCTTCAACTCCTAGAGGCTCCACCTTTTTCTACCATGTGGCCTGCTCCACAACATGGAAGTTCCTTTTTTCACAGTTAATAGAAAAGCATCTCTTGCTTTTTCTGATCCTGATTTCTAGACTCCATTTTAAATGACTCATATAATTAGGTCAGGTCCATCCACGATAATCCTTCTTTTGATGAACTTAGAATCAACTGACTGGGGATCCTAATCACAACTGTAAAATCCATTAATCTTTACCATACCATGTAACCAGTCAAGGGAGTGACTATCTCATCATCTTCACAGGTCCAGCCCGCACTCAAGGGGAGAGGAATATACCAGGTACGGGTTGCTGGGTTTCTCTTAGAATTCTACCTACTACAAGTAGACTGTTCCATGTATGTCAGCCATGTATGGGGCTTGCTAAGCTACGAGTATATGCAAGCATGGTCACTGTTTGGACACCATTTGGGGAGACTTAGTCAAGCCATACACCATCAGAGCGAGACTCTGCTTAAGCATGGGACCTAATTGTAGCTTCTAAAGTTGACTGCCCATCAGAACAACCTGGAAATTTTCTCCTAGAAGTTCTGATTCAATATCAAAGCTGATACCCCTCTCTTTCTCTACACACACACACACACACACACACACACACACACACACACCCATGTTTTTGAGAATTTCCAGATGAACAGTAAGGTTGAGAGTCTAACACTCTAGAAGCCGCAATTAATGGAGAAAAATAAAAACAGTACTATGAGTAAAGCCTATGTGGGCTTGTTAAATAATTAAATTTATACACATACATAACTAGTTATAATATTTAATTTAATCACCAATTCTTCCTCACTTTTTATTCACAAGGAAAACAAATTGTAGCATAGAAGAGGAAACCTGTGGTTTAAATGTCAAATGTACTTGAATTCAAATGTCCACTCCACTTGCAACTCATTTATAATCTCCATAAATTACTCAAGCTCTCAGTTTCAAGTTCCTCACCAATAACGTGGGGATATCAGTACCTGTGTCACTCAGCTCTCAGGAGGATGGCAAGGATGAAAGGGTCTGGCAAACCTTCTAAACACATGTTGCTAGAGGAAAATCGGAGCCTTTGTTCTACAGTCTCCTTGACTTTTGGGCCACAGCAATTCCCTGGGTCCATCCTGGGAGCATCCTGGGAGAGCTGGTCCCCCTGTCCCCATATTTTGGGAAAGGCAAGGAAAGCTTTCCAAAACAGGACTGCCCCTTTCTCTCAGGCTGCCTTCCGTTCCCACTGTTCAGCCTCCCCTCTGTGGGATCTGCCTGACAAGGAAAGAGCCGTCCGTACATCTTTGCCTATTAAAGATTGTCTGTAGGTGGAAGGTATAAGTTCCCTAGAAATTTTTAATACCGTATAACACTCCTCCCTCACATTGCACAATACATAAATTGGGCTTGCATGGCCAATTGCAGCACAAAATACCACTCCAGCACCCACCACATCATACTACCCTTTGCACTCACCCACCTGGTGAGTCGTGATTCGTAACGCCTCAGAACCAGCTCACTGCCCCTGGCTTGCCCAGGGCTTTGCACCCAATACTTCACTTCTCCTGCCAGTGGGAGGGGTTAGGAAAGGCAGGACAAGGGGTCTGGCCTGATGGAAAGGGAAATACAGACTTCCTCATAAAATCAGGACCATTAACATTTAAGTGTTCATTTTCTCAAACTTTCAAATAATAATACCTATTTTATCTAACTTAAAGGATTGTTCAGAGCATGAAGTGAGATAATAGATGTCAAGTGCAGTTTGTAATCTGTGAGGCACTCGATAGTCACATTTTAAGGGCATGATCTCAAAGTAGGTCAAAGAACATTCGGAGGAACTGAGTCTCATTCCCTCAAACCTGTTCCATGTGTCATACTGTGCAGTTATCGTTAATTGTGCACGTGTCACACTATTGGACTATAAGCTCCTTCCGATCAGGGATGTCTTGTTTGTTCAGAATTCTGGCTTTGAGTAGAGCAGGACCATGATCTGAGGGACGGGAGGGGAGATGCTATTTGTCTATAATGGATCCCCCAGAGCTGTGACATAGCATAAGAATGAAAACCCCAGGAGGGCAGGGAATTTTATGTCTTTAGTTTACTGCTGTATCTCCAGTACTTTACAACAGTGACTGATAGAGTAAACACTCAATAAATATTTGTTGAGCAAATGAATAAGCAAGTGTTTGCTGGATTGAGTTACAATAAGGTAAGTTTTGATAGAATAAAATGGCAGCTGCCTTCCTCTCTAGGAGAGGAGCAAGCAAGGCTGGATGAGGCAAAGGTCAGAGTCTTAGAGGTGTTCTCTACGTGTGCTCTTCTCTCATCCTCTCAGAATGGCTCTCTTTCACCTGGTCTGCCTGTCTACATCTCTCTAATGTTCCTCACCCCCCACACTTCATCCTGTCCTGTGACTGCTCAAAACCCTTGCTTGGACCCTAGCCTGGGCCTCCCCATTTATGCTCCCAAATTGCCTTCACTCTCCAGTTCCTTCCATTCACTACTTCCGCATCAGCCTTCCTGCCCTGATAGGTCACAGCAACCTGAGAAATTGCATTCATACATTGTATGAAGAGTGTAGCTGCTTCTGCGTTTCTGTCTCCTGTTTCTTGAGTAGCCTCTCTGCCAGGGCCCCAATGCCCCTCCCCCAAACTTCCATAGTAAACTCACTTCTGCCTCATCATTTGCTACTTACCACCTACCTCACTGGAGTTATATTATATTAGTCAGGGTTCTCCAAAGAAACAGAAGCAACAGGGTATATAGATAGATAGATAGATAGATATAGATATAGATATAGATATAGATATAGATATAAAGAGATTTATTATAAGGAATTGGCTCACATGATAGTGGAGGCCCAGAAGTCCCAAGATCTGCAGTCAGCAAGCTGGGGACCCAGGAGAGCCAATGGTAAAGTTCCAGTCTGAAGGTTAGAAGGCTTGAGACCCAGGAAGGGCTGATGTTTCACTTTGAGTCTGAAGGCTGGCAAAAGCTGATGTCTCAGTTCCAAAGGGGGTCAGGCAGGAAGAATTCTCTCTTACTCAGGGAGGGCTTAGCCTTTTTTCTCTATTGGTGCCTTCAGCTGACTGGATACGGCCCACCCACATTAGAAAGAGCAATCTGCTTTACTCAGTCTTATGAGTCAAATGTTAATTCCAGAACACCCACACAGACACACCCAGAATAGTGTTTGACCAAATATGTGGGTACCCCACGGCCCAGTGAAGTTGACTCATAAAATGAACCATCACAGATGTACAATTGTCACCTTAGTCACATACTAAACCCTACAATAAGCTTCTCTGAAGCATATATTTTCTTTCTGTCTTCTAGAATTAAAGGACGGCCCTCACAAGGCAAGTGCCGTGAAAAGGAAGAGGTTCACCACCCCCAGCCTCCACCTTGTCTCACTTCCCAAGCCTGGGGCACCAAAACTGACTTGAGGCAGAATTGCACCTTCCCTAAAATGAACCTCCTAAAGCCTGCCAGGAAGCACTGCCGGAGCTATGGCCTCTTTTGTTCTCCTTCCCTGCTCACTCCCCAGCCATCCTATGAATGCTGACGTCGTACCTAAGGTATACTCACTCTTTCCTTTGATGTAACTTACCATGGCTGCCTGCTGGCCAGCCAGCCCAGTCACCAATATCCATGTCATTAAATGTGCCAAATCAATATCATCGTAAGTTTGATTTAATACTAAACCCTGTGATCAAGTTGAAAAGACATGGGACAAATCATCAGAAGACTTGAACTTGAATACTGACACCATCCCTTGCTAGAAATTAAAAAAATGAACAAAACAATTCACGGAGCCCAGTTTTCTGATCTGTTTCTTTATCTACCATGCGGCACCATTGTGAGCGTCAATGAAATCGGGGTCAGTCTTGGTAATGGAAGTTCTTGCTAAGCGATAATATTATGTATTGTTAAGTACTATTTTTTAATACTATGATGTACTGTTAAATGCTAATAGTATGTGCTGTTAAATTATTTTCCATCTTCACAATTTGCTGTTTTTTATAACCTTCCACTCATTACTTTAAAAATAAATAAATAAAAAGCTTTAAAAAGCCTCTGAAAGACAGGAACTTCAAACAAACTCTGCTATAACGCCCCAGGAATCAAATAGAAAAGGACGGAAGGAAATATACCCAAACTTCAGGAGATGCAAAAATCAAAGAGCAGAAAGGGCTGTGCATAACTGCAACTAATAGGAAGTGCATTGTCCTTGGAGGAGGCATTTCGTTCACCATAGCAGGACAGAGATACTGTGCTTTAAGAAAGGCCTTCATTTATCATAAAAATGATATCGAGTATCATGCGGACCAGCTGTGAGGCTCTCCAAGGGTGAAAAAGACAGGACAAATTGTGTCCAAGTGTTGAGGGAGAGAGGGTCACAACTCTTCCAGGGCAGCCGCGGCACCATTGGGCAGCAACAACAAAACGGCCTTGACTCAAATGCCGGCAAAGCAAAGGTGGGGTCATGTCAGAAGGCATATACAGGGAAAATTCATATCTCTGCTTTATAATGGATGTTCTCTTGTACTCAAAAAGCTTTGGTGAATTATGAAAGACATTTATCAGACATTAGAAAAATTCCAACGTTGGAAAAATTTACCACCATTTATCAGAGACTTGAAGCTACAATGTATTTTTCACTATGTGATATGGAAACACATGTGCAGTGAGTGGGTGGGTTTCCGGTTCAACACCAAACCCACACTGTCCTACTAGTAATTGGATTCAGCCGAATACGGGACAGTGCATTCCAGGTCACTGAGCATCTTAAAGCTAGAAACAAAACTCATTCCAAATGGAGCTTAAACCCAACAATGAGGACTGAAACCCTCATACCAGATAACTTAACCTTTGGTATCACAATGTGATAGGGGCAACAGGCGTGAACATGACCAAGCTGGATGTACCTAACATTCAAATGTAAGCGTGATTGACTCCATCTTGGACTTGTTCTCTCAATCTAAACTCGTAGAGACTTTTCACTCTTAATTGCATCTGCTTCTCCATGGCCTGATCAGTCCTTAATTATATCTAATTGATCTCCATTTGTACCTTTGAATTGGTGAATCACAACCTAATTTAGAAATGCAACAGTGCTCTACATCTCACTGCCTCCTCCGATGCCCCCAACAGTCTTGTGGAAGTGTCGGGCATATCTGGAAAACTACTTTCAATCTCCTCCTCCAAATGAAAAAACTAGGTCAAAGAACAGCTACCCCAGGGTCTAACCACTGCTAAATATCAGAGCTGATAAGGCAGTCCAGTTTTTGTGACTCCCTAGTCCAGTGCTCCTTAAATACAGAAAAGAACTTCTTGGATCTTAGGGCTCTGAGACCCTCACAATGTGCTCCTCTGGGACATCTCGTAATTTCCTCTTCAGGAGCTCCTTAAGAATAGCATAAAGACATATCCAGCTGGAACCATTTACACAAACTGTACAGCCTGGAGGCAGGGGATGGACTTAATGACCCTAGGCTAATCAATTCCTGCTTCCTAACACAAGGAGTGATTGCAAAGTAATGATCCACCAGCCCCAGACAAACATCACAGTTATACATTAAATGAAGTTTCTGATTCCTCATTCCATGATAAATGTATGGTTAATCCTGATTCCTGATCCATCATAAATTGCTCTTCTCTTCAGGGTCACTAAGTGACATTTGACTGTGAGTTGTAGAGGAAGTTGAGCACAAGAGCTTCAGCCGGAGTGGGTGCAATCTTGTAGGTATTGTAAGTGTTCGCATTAATCTGTTGCCATCTGTCTTTATTTTGCTAACCCACTCAATCGGACACCATAAATGTTAACAGACATAAAAATGCTTTTCTTCAACATTAGGCACACATATCTTTTTGCTTCACCTCCTGAATGTCAGACAGCCCCTGATTACCGTAGGCAATGCCATGATGAGCCCAAGCTCCCTGAAGTGGCTCTGAACAACGATGCCATATAAGGCATTGTTCCAAACCCACCACCGGTTTTTGGAGTCCATTTCAAGGCTCCAGTGCTCTTGTACTTGGCAACAGATTTCTCCCCTTCTTTCAAAGAAAAATCCAGAATGCAACCTTTAGCTTATCCTCTAAGAATGTGGACTCAAGCTGGGGTGGTGAAGGTTAAGCCAAATGCTTTTTAGTCTGTCAAGCAGATCGTGATGGAGACAGCTATACTCCTACCTCTGTCCCCCACCATCCTATACATCAAAAATCAGAAAAGACCCTGTGTTCTTGCTACTATCTAGTATATGGAAAAGCCATTCATTTGATGACTTGAGTAAAAAGGTTCTGAACAAGAGCCTTGCCCTATAATTTCTAAGAAATCTGCCATCTCTGGGCCATTCAGGGCTCTCTTTGAAGTCTTTATCACCCTAATTTACTTTGGCAACTTTTGAAAGGACTGAATAATCTTAGAAGTCTATTATGCTGAGACCTTTTATCTGCCTTGTAGTGGATGCTATGGTGTACTGCCCAAACCTACCCTCTGGGACTGAGACACTCATTCCCTCAGCCGTTGATGGTGTTGACCACCTACAACTCTCAGCTGAGTGTCTCTCTAGGACTCACTATAGAGATTCACCTCACTCAGGGTCAGCCCTATCCCTAGGTCCACCCACATCCCATGACTGGTCACTACAAGGGTATAAAGGCCCCGTCCCGTAGTCTCAGTTGGGGACAACTCTGCAGAGGTTACCCAGCTTCAGAGATCTCCAAAGGGCCCCGCGATGCGGGTCACAGCACTCTGAGCCCTTTGTTGGGATTGTATCACAGTTTGACTTCTCTCTCTCCCCCATCCTATTCCCTTCCGTCCCCACGAAGGTGGAGCAGTACCCAGCACACCCTCTGAGTCTGCTTCCTGAAGAGCCTGACTTCCAACACGAACGTTTGAAAGACAATGGATTTCTTAACTGGAATCAAACGCACAGAAGTTTGTTGGCTTGTCTTTACTCTTCTTTTCAATAATGACTGATAATTTTGAGCTTTGGGCTAAGAGGGAACCGTCATTCTAGAAAATAGTTTTTGCAGGTGACAAAAGAACATTGTTAAGGCTAGTAAAGAGTATATAAGTGTTACTCATTCAAACGGAAATAATTTTGTAGTATTAAACACTCTATCATTATGAGTCAATTGCCAAACCTGTTCAGTTGAAATGTAGTTCTCTGTGTGGAAGAAAGTAAAGAAACAACTAATACTCCCCGAGTACACATACTCTTTGTCTGAATTTCCTATCACCTCCAAAGGTCATTACATTGGGGGTTTCTCTCGCCCACCCTTCTCCTCCTATCTTTGGGGACCAAATCCTGACTGCTGGGGGCAAGTATTATGATTTTTTTTTGGTAGTAATACAATCAGAAGGGAGGGCAAGCACATCATGCTTGAAAAGCCCAAGAAGTAGCTCCTTGCTCCTTAGTCTACTGGCTGTCAGTTATATCTCAGCCACCAGTCCTCCTGCAAATTGCTCTGGGATCAGAGTGCCTTATTTCTCTTCCCTATTTTCCTCTATCCTATACAATTTGTCATGCCTCTAGACCTATGTTTCTTGCCTCTCTTAGTTGCCTCCATTTATCTCCAGGGATATCATGAAAACCAAAAATGATTAAAATAGAGGGGGTTTTAATTTTTTAACTGGAAAACATATATTTCCAATATCACCAGTAGAAGGAAGGGAAAGTGATATGAAACTAAGATAATATCCCTAAGTTTCACAACTCCCAAGCTGTTATGAAATATTTTATCACTCTGACCCACAATTACTGTCTGTGTCTATCTGGTTCCTTCAAGAATCCAGTGGGAAGACAAGAAGACTACAGGCCAATTCCAGAATGGTATACTTTTGACATCATTAACTGTATCAGTGCCCATTCCTAGATAAAGTAGGAAATGCCTGAATAAATTGGCACCATTTAGCCAAAATACTTACATATCTCTTTGGTGACCATGGTATGTTACTTCAGTTTTTGTAAATCGTTGCTTAGTTATAAGTCCATAATTTTAAAATTCACCCATAAAGACAAGGTAGAGCAAGAATCTGACATAAATGTTGGCCAAAAGTTAAGAGTGTGATTATAAGAGAAAGGAGATTGACCATACCAGCCAAAGCTACAAATTCAATGCAATCCCTATCAAAATTCCTGGCATTTTTTCACAAAAATTTTTCCAAAAATCCTGAAATTTGTATGGAACCACTTAAGAACCCAAATGGCCAAAGTAATCCTGAGAAAGAACGAATTTGAAGACATCACACTTCCTGATTTTAAACTATATTACAAAGCTATAGTAATAAAACAATATGGTACTGGCATAAACACATAGACTAACAAACCAGAATATAGAACCCAGAATAAACCCACCCATATATGGTCAACTAATATTTGACAAGGGAGCCAAGAATACTCAATGGGGAAATGATAGTGTCTTCAATAAATAGTGCTCAGAAAATTGGATATTCATAGCAAAAGATTTCAATTGAGTCCCTATCTTATACCACACACAAAAATTAAATTGAAATGAATTAAAGGCTTAAACATAAGACCTGAAACCATAAAATTCCTATAACAGAACATAGGGAAAAATCTCCTTGACATTGTTCTTGGCAGCAAGTTTATTGGATGTGATACCAAAAGCATAAGCAACAGAGGCAAAAAATTAATAAGAGGGCCTATATCAAACTAAAAAGCTTCAACATAGCAAAAGAAACAGTCAACAAGATGAAAGGCCAATTCAGGAAATGGAGAAACTATTTGCAAATCATGTATCTCATAAGGACTTAATATCCAAAATATATAGGAACTCACACAATTCAGTTGAAAAAATCAAACATTCTGATTAAAAAATGGGGAGGACCTGAATAGACATTTTTCCAAAGAAGATATATAAATGACCAATGTGTGCATGAAAAAATACTCCACATCACTCATCATCAGGGAAATGCAAATCAAAACCACAGTGAGATAACACTCCACACCTTTCAAAATGGCTGTTCTCAAAAGGACAAGAGATATAGTGTTGGCGAGGTTGTGGAGACAAGGGAACCCTTGTGCCCTATTGGTTGGAGTGCTAATTGGTGCAGCCGCTGTAGAAAACAGTATACAGGTTCTTCAAAAAATTAAAAATACACCAACCCTATGATTTCGCAATCCCACTTCTGGGTATGTACCTGAAGGAAATGGAATCGTTATCTTGAAGAGATAGATGCGCTCCCATGTTTGCTGCAGCATGACTCATAATAGCCAGGGTATGGAAACAACCTTAGTGTTCCCCAGGGGGTGAATGGATTAAAAAAATGATATGGATATAGGTGCAGATATAGATACCTAGATAATGGAATATTACTCAGCCATTAAAAAGGAAGTTCTGCTGTTTGCAATAACACAGATGGTCCTGGAGGGCATTGTGGTAAGTGAAATATGTCAGACACAGGAAGACAATTATTGCATGATCTCACTTATATGTGGACTCTTGAAAAGCTGAACCCAGAGAAACAGAGAGCAAAATCGTGGTGGCCAGGTGCTGGAGGGATAGGGAAAATGGAGAGATGTTAGCCAAAGGGTAAGAACTTCCAGTTATAAGATGAATAAATTCTGGGGGTCTAATGCACAGCATGGTGACTCTAGTTAACAATACTGTATTATAGGGGTGCCTGGGTGGCACAGCAGTTAAGCGTCTGCCTTCGGCTCAGGGCGTGATCCCGGTGTTATGGGATCGAGCCCCACGTCAGGCTCCTCCGCTGCGAGCCTGCTTCTTCCTCTCCCACTCCCCCTGCTTGCGTTCCCTCTCTCGCTGGCTGTCTCTATCTCTGTCAAATAAATAAATAAAATCTTAAAAAAAAAAACAATACTGTATTATATACTGGAAAGTTGCTAATCGAGTAAACCTTAAATGTTCTCACTATTTAAAAATATGGTAATTATGCGAGGAGACAGAGGTAACTTACTACAGTGATCCTTTTGCTATATACACATGCATATCAAATCGTTATGCTGCATACCTTACACTGACGCAATGTCACGTGTCAATTACCTCTCCATAAAGCTGGGGGGAAAATCAGAGAAAGTGGACTGAGGCGTGGGAAAAGTAATCATACAATGACTGGATGTTCTCTATTTTTCAAAGGCTTTCATTGAAGCGTTTCTCCCAGGAATGATGCTTTTGCAATTACATAGCAACAAAACGTTTGAAATAACTTTTTGACACTCTAAGCATAAAAACTTACACTGAGCTGAGGGGTTTATAGAAAGCAACTCCCTTCGAAGGCTTTCTGCTCAAATGCTAACAGCTGTTGCAAACAACATGGAACGTATATTCCCAAAGTTAGAATGGGCTATGTCACCGCTGAGAAAGGGTTAAAAAAAAGAGAATCAGATTCCAGCCAGACAGGGTCTGAACACCAATGAGAATTTCTTCAGATGATGTAATGCTTGAATCCTGATATCCTTTTGAAAAGAGCTTGTGGTTGGAGTTTCTCTAAACCAGACTGAACTGGCATTTCCTCCCATTCTGAGAGTCTCCTTCTCTGCCTCCTACACTATTTTCTTAGGTAGGTTTGTTCAGATGTATTAATGTTCTTTCCTAATGTTTGACCAAAAGCACTTTTTGTAATTTGCATTTGGATTCTTTCAAGGATTCTAGTCCACAGCTCTCCGTGGGCCCCTTCCGTGCTCGTTGGTAACAACACAACACAACGTGATAATAGAGAATCCAGAAAGACACCAGGTCCTCTTGGTCATCTCCCTGACTAAATGGGGCTCTTTCCAAGTATGCTCTTTCCCACATCTCCAGGGTGGGGAGGCTGTGACCCACGAGGACAGAGACCCACACCTTCAGCTACGCAGCAGGCTGGAGAGTTGCTGAGGGCTGGGTGGTGGCTGTGGTTGCATTGCCCCTTTTCCACTAGGGTGCTGCTGAAGACCAAATAAGTGGGACATTTCCAGGTGACAGCAAGTCTGGTGAACTCAGGAAACCTCCACAGGGACACGCCGAAGCTGCTCCCTCTCTAAAAGCCTTCACGACTGATCTCGGGACAGATAGCACACGTGAAGAGACTGTGCACTCTGGATTTTGTTTTATGGCACCTTTTTAACTTAAATCCTGGAGCTGTCAAGACTGTGAGCCCCATAAAATGGCAGGAAAGTTGGTAAGGATTCTTAGAGCACAGCAAAAATTGGCACATCTCCCAACTTGGCTGAGAAACAATTTCCTTTACACCAACTATTTTTAGATTCAAAAAACCTTCTGAAAGAATTAATTCATCATTTACCACCCCATCAAATCAAACTTTAAAATCTTGGTTAACCCGTAACTTCTCCCAACTTGTTCCATTTGGAACAAACTAGAACACAGCCACTAGTTTTCAAAAGTAATGTACATCAAACGTCATGGCACTAAACGTGCTAATACACAAGAACATTCTTGGGAAACAAAACACTATAAAAATAGAAGACATGACTATTTTTAAGATCATCCGCTCTTATCATCATTATTGTCTACCTATAGCATAGTCTCTGAGAGAACAGGAAACACATTTCTTTTCCTCCCCGTCGTGTCCTTATATAACCCTTTGCACAGTGCCTGGAACATTACAAACATTTGATAAAGATTTGCTGCATTGAATTGAAACTGGAACCTACAAATATTCCTTAAGCACCTAGTATAGAAGGCATCTTGCCGTTAGGTGATGGCAGAAAGGTGCACAGAGACATGTTTCTACCTTCTTGAGGAGAGAACTCAGTCTCAACACTCTCCCAGAACTCTGTCACCCCACACTGCAAGGGCAGTCCTGCAACCACAAATGCCTTGGGAGCCAGGCAGGGGACACCAATGAGCGGAAGTAAGTTACTGATTGTAAGACAACAGCAGATTGGGGCACCTGGGTGGCTCATTTGGTTAAGCGCCCGACTCTTGATTTCGTCTCAGGTCATGATCTCAGGGCTGTGAGATTCTTAAGATTCTGTCTTTCCCTCGCCTTCTGCCCCTCCCCCTCTCCAAGAAAAAAAAAAACAAACAAAAGATTATAAGGACAGTGAAAACTAGAGAATGCAAAGCTAACTTAAAATTATACTTTTTCAACCTAAAATATTTTGTCATCACTGTATTAACAAAAATAGTTTTGTCAAAATGCTGGCAGATTATTCATCCAGGAAAAGGAATGGAGTTCTAACCCATGCTACAACATAGGTGAACCTTGGAAACATTATGCTAAGTGAAGCAAGCATAAAATAAAATTAGACACAAGAGAACAAATACTGTATGACTCCACTTGCATACAATATCTAGAATAGGTGAATTCATGGACACAGAGAGTCAATAAGAGGTTACCAGAGGCTGGGGGGAGAGGACAGTGGGGAGCGATTGTTTAATGGTTACGGTTTCTGTCTGAGATGATGCAAAACTTTTGGAAGCAGGTAGGGGGACGGTTGCACAGCATTGTGAATGTAATTAATGCCACTGAATTTTACACTTAAAAATGGTTTAAGTAGCAAATTTTTACATTATATATATTTTATCACAATTTTTTTTTTTTTAAATTCTGGCAGATGGCTAGCCAGTTAAGACTCCTGAGTCCTGGCACAAGACTCTATTCAGTAATTGTTTGCCAAATAAATAAAGACACAGTTTCCACTGCCCCCACAATATTCCAGAGTTTAGTGGAAATAGCACAATACTGCAATTCGGACAGCTTTTGGTCTTGCTATTTTATTAGCTGCATCACCTTGGGTAAGTTACTTAAGCTCTCCAGACCTCAGCTTCTCCATCAGTGATATGGAGTAATAGTGGGACTTACCTCCTAGGAGTATAGTGAAGATTATATAAAATAATGCTTGGAAAGCTCTGTTCAGAGTGGCTGACTCATTACTATTATTAACAGTAGATAGACTAATAAGAATTAACGGTTGCTATTATTATTAGGAACACTAAAAATATAATTATTTGTATTTTTGTTGCTAACCTAATGATTTATTTACCTGACAATGGTTGTCTTCTTAGGAACTACAGACATAGGAACATCAAGATGGAGTTCATAATGCTGTTTTTAAACATCTCATTGTAATCTCGTGACATTACTGACTTGCTGAAAGTCCTTTAATGATCCCTGATGGTTTTTATGAGCCCCAAGCCCTACAGCACAGGCCTATCTTGACCTCTCCGGCCTTGTAGCAGACACTGTGGCCTCCCCACCATCCATTCTGTGCTTGCCAGCAGCCCTGACTTCTGTTTCATAATCTCAGTGTTTCCAGGAAGCTGACTCCTCCCTTGGCTCCAGGGACAGTCCACCTGCTCCAGGCCAAACTCAGCAGGACATTCCTGCCGCCTCAACACCTGTGTGGTGCCGGGCTGGCCATGCGACAGCCACTGCTCCAATCAGGCTGAAACTTCAGGCTTCTTATTAGGAATGCTCGAACAAATTTCTGTCTCTTCTGGGTAGTGTAGGAGGCAGGCGTGAGGACTGGGGCTGTCGCAGTTTCTTTGCTCCCTTGGGAGACACGTGTCCACATGTGGGGGAGATTAGGGCCAAGGAAATCGGAGAGGAATGATGAGCTCTGATGAAGTTATGACTCTGATGAGGTCATGAGCCCTCCTACCTCTGGAGTTTTCTGTTTACTGAGCTGATAGAGTCCCTGTATTATCTCAATCAAAAAGTTTTAATTGGTTAAAAAAAAAAAGTCTCATTTTGCTGCCCTGCTCTCCAGCACACCCCCCATTCCAGCCAGATAGATCTGGTTTCTGTTTCAGAATACTGCTGAGCTGCTTCTGAGCAAAGGGGGCTCACCCATGAGAGTGAAAGACTCACTCTCTCCCTGGATTATTTATTTAACCCCCTGCCTCCTATCATTTCCCTACTCTGCTTGCCCTGGTTCATTCTCATTCAGCCTTAATAGTTCATCTCAAACATCATTTCTCCAAGAAAGCATTCCTAGATCCTGCAGTCTGGGCCAAGTTCTCCTAGTAGGGGCACCCATAACATTTTATACCTTCACTTTTTACTGAAGTCTTATACCGTAAGACTTGTCACCATGATAATTAAATAATTGTTTCATCAGTTGACTGACATCAGTCTCCCACATTGGTCTGCCTTGTTCAGTGCTGCTATACCCCCTAGTGCCTCCCCAGAGCCCTGTCCATAACAGTAACAGTAAGTAAACATCAGTGAAACAAATGACTACCTTTTACTGCCAAGGCTAATTGTTAAGGAGTTGGTGTGGATCCCCCGGTAAAAACAAAAACACTTTATAAACAAATCAACAGTTGAAAGGATCGTGCTTAAGTTATGAACAAGCTGCTGATCTGGCCGCGGATGAACAACCACTCTGAGCAGATATCGGGTAGGCCCCCGTTCCACACACTACAGAGACGGAGGTACAGAAGACATTGACCCTGCCCACCAGGAGCCCTTTGCTGAACTTGAATTAGCTGGGCATCGAAAATGCTGCTGTGAAGGATTCCGAGTCACATCTATTACTCATTGCTCTGGACTTAGTTCCAGCAGGGGCAAACCTACATTTAGCCATTTCAAAAATCTCGTTTCGCCTGTGTCCTAACTAGCAGCAAACGCGTCGCTCTCAAGTGCTCCTTTCTTGCACTTTCCTTTGACTCTGCCTTTCATCTCTAAAGCTTGGAGACAAAGAAAAAGTGCTGGCTGCCTCCAAGCCTTTCCTCGCTAGGAGTATGAAAGCATTTTGTAAACCCAACCGACGGTCCACGTTCAGTTGCTACCATCTGGGCATCCGGCCGCTGGAGATGGTAAAGGCTTGGAAGTGAAGCAGTCTTCTGGTAGAAAGTCCGGCTGAGCTGGAGGCCAGAATCAACCAGACTGCCAGAGCACGCAGAACACTGCCGGCCTTGGTGTCTCAGCAGAACCAAACACTGATCCGTTCAAACCCGGGCCCCACCGCTTACTAGCATTGCGACCTCGGGCATGTTCTGTATTCTTTGCAAACCTCGGTTTTCTCATCTATGAATCAGAGATACAAGGACCGCACCTCACAGGATGGAATGAGGTAAAATACGTGATACAGGGTCTGGCACGTAGAAAGCACTCCATACATTTTAACTCCGATTATGTTTTAATCCCCTGGCAGAAAGGTAACAGATTAGAGTGAGGACTTTCTCGCCCGGCGTTTGTTTTGCACTCAGGCGGCTTTATTCAGTGATGACCTGTATTGACTCCATCAGCAGATGCCTCCTTGGAGATTTGAGCTGTATTTTCCCCCTGGGCCCACTTTCCCCCGAACAGCAACATGGAAGGTGAGACAGTTCAATGCCATTGCTTTACGTCATGATAACAGCGTTGTTGACATATCAGCCCTCCGTGTCAAAATGTTATGACAACCATAATAAGTAAAATAATTTTAAAACATTTATTGATTTTAAGGGTTATCATTCCCCTCTACTATCAGTGACATACCATGTCAAATGTGATCTATTTGAAGTATATTTTAAGCAAGATAATTAATGAATTGGATTTAGGAGTTGGGTATTTAACATATTTTATGAGGCAGTTTGATGAAAAATCCCCATATGGAGCCACCTCTCGATAGAAGCTCCAGGCCGAGCATCCAATACACAATCCCAACGACATCCTTCCTGCCAAGGCTCCCTGTCCACACCCATGAGACAACGAGAGAAGAGATCAAAGTACACCGTTGAAGTCGCTCACAGCATTCTGGTAGACGTCAATAACCAACCCAGCCTTTGTAAAACCAAACCAAACCAAACTGGAAGAATTTGGGCTTATGGTCATTTGCTCTTCGTTTTATCCCAATCGACCTATCTTCTCTCAACTGATGATTTCTTCAGCAAAGATGGAGGCGGGGGTGGGACAGAAGGTGCTCCGCCAAACCGCCACCCTCTGGGCCTCATCGGGCGTGACATCACATTGTCACGCGCAGAGGCTGTGACGGTGACCAAATGCAGGGCTACAGAAGACGAAAGGCCCAGTGCCATTCTGCCCCGAGAGTGGTCCTCAGGACAACAGTGTGGAAAAGAGGGAGGAGGGAAACGGGGAACAGAAGCAGCCGTGACAATGAGTGATTTCCTGACAGGGCGTATGCTAAGCGAGTTATAGAGGCAATTACCCTAAAAATTTTGAAGCGGCCATTTGCTCAGTAACCTAGGCCGACCTGACACCCTCGCAGAGATTGCCGTAAGCGGGAATTTATGGTGTTGGGATGCTAGTTTAACATAAATTACCTCGGGGAACAGATTTAAACCACTTGCGTTTTTAAAAATTATACAACAACAACAACAAAATGAGTTTATGCAAACTCCATACTGATGGCAGGACGGGGCCCTCTAAGTCTTTATCCCCAAAGACACGGCAGTCCTTCTCGCCTGTTCGTTTTCTCTCGTTGGATGAAGATTCACGGCATTGGTACCTAATAACTGTATCTCACTCCATTACAGGTAGTTCAAGGCTGCTTCACAAAATGATATGCGCGGCTTTGCGTCTTCATCTTCAAAACCACCAAATATCTCGCTAGCAGACATATGTTAGGTTTAATGCATCCCCTGCCATAAAAGTGTTGCTTAAGACTAATGAACAAACGAATGTTTGTTCAAACCTCTTTGTGAAAATCAAACAAGCTTTCAACAGCTATTCATATATTTATTGTCAGATGTGAATCATCACTTAGGTGCTTTGCCCTGAACTATTACCAGCTAATGCGTGTAGGTGCACGGCGCTAATTCACTTGCTGTGGTTTTGTTGTGAGTTGTTTTTTTTTTCCCCTCCCTCTCTCTCCCTCCCTCTTCTTCCTTTCTGTCAGTGCCACCTCCAGAGGGGCTCTGTCGTGCAAGTTCCTTATTGGCACCGGCAGGACCAACAACACATGTGGCCCACGTAGCCGCGGTGCTGTTTCCAGAAGGGCCGCGGCCCGCCGGGACTGTCCGGCCCCCGCTGGGTCTCGGCCAGCACCTGCCTGGCCTGGACAGAGCACTGAAACCCTCCCTGAGCAGCTGAGCGCCAAGCGGGGCCCGCGCCCTGCCCCCGCCCTTTCTCTCAAAGTAGCTGGTTTTTTTCAGACTCAGCAGCACCTGAAAAGCTCCCACAAGATTTACCCATTATATTAAATAACAGGTTTTAGAAGCTGGGAACTGTTATTCTAGTGTTGCTGGGTGTCATTAAGGTTGCACGTCTATGCTTGTTTAATTTTTCTTCTGCCATTAAGCAAACTAAATGCTCGGAGATTTTTTTCTGTCTCAGTGGGGTCCACCCAGAATAGAAAAGAGAATAAGTGTTCCAGGGTTGTGTAACTGGGTTTTTTTGTTGCTTTCATTATGAGGAAGGAATTAAAAATCCCTCCTAGTCAGTACTTAAAATATCAAAGTCATTGTTTAATGCCTTTGAGTCACTGTACAACTAATTCAATTGCACAGTGTAGTGCCGTTTCACGGTGTGTGAAACACAGATAGTACATAGAAGTGATTGCAAAGTTGAATAAACACCAAATTAGTTTTAAAAGTCTGCAACTTCCCGGTGGAGTCTTTCAAACTGAACTGCATGCACTATTGTCTGACAAAGTCAATGGTCGCCAAAAGGTTACGTTGCCTCTCCCTGTGTTGACGTGAGTGGGTAGTCCTTGACCCTGTGGTGTCTGGAGGAGGTGGCTGTCCTCGGGGAGGTGTGTGCACTGACATCACAACATAACCTGCCTGCCTGTCACTCAGGGGGACGTCACAGCACAGCCTGGTGTGAGAACATAAGGGGCAAGCAGGGTGGGTGACAAAAAGGCTGTGGCCAAATGAGAGACCCCAGGGTGGTTTTCAAAGCCATTGGGTATGGATAAAAGACTGCGATTTGAGAGTTGGAAAATCAACGTGAAGGCCCCAGCCCTGCTGCTTCCCGGCAGTGGGACCGTGCTTGAGCCACTTCGCAAGTCTCCGTCTCCATACCTGAGCCCATAGTCAATAATTATTCCATGTGTTCCAGGCACAGTGCTAAGTGCTGAAGTGCTGGGACACAACAGCAAACAAAACGAGTAAGCCCATATCCACAGTGACATTTGTCATCTATTATTAACAATCATAGGACTGAAAAAACAAGACTTACTGATGGCTAAGGATGTGTCAAACACTGCACTAAGGACGGAGGAATAACTGCACGCAGAGCATAGTCTCCATTCCCAATCACTCACTCATTGACCCAACAAATACTTTTGAGGACCTAATAAGCAGCAGGTGTTGGAAATATAACCATAAAAAATTAAATCTCTGGCTTCATAAAGCTTTCGTTCTGATAAGGACATTTGAGCAATAAGCCAGTACGTGGCTCACCTTCTTCAAGTCTTTGCTCAACTATCCATTTCCCAAAAAGGATACATGACCACCCTGTTCAAAATTTTAACCATGACCCAGTATCCATTTCCATTTATCTTGCTGTTCTGGTTGATTTTTTGTGTCATCTTAATTGGGCCATGAGGTGGCCACATGTTTGCTCAAACATTATTCTGGGGATAAAGATATTTTTACCTGAGATTAACGTTTGAGTCTGTAGACCAAGCAGAACAGATTGCTCTCCCCAATGGAGGTGAGCCTCATCCAATCAGTTGAAGGCCTGACCCTCCCAACACAAAGAGGGAGCTCCTCCTTCCTGACCACCTTGGAACTGGGACATCAGCGTTTGACTGCCTTGACTGCCTTTGGACTTGAACTGAAACAGTGACTCCTCATGGGTCTTGAGGCTGTCAACTTCCAGATTAGAACTTTTGCCATCAACTCTTATGCTTCCCCAGTCTTTGGACTTGGACTGGAACTCTACCATTTCTCTCCTGGGTCTAGAGCTTGCCAATTGCATGTGTTAGGACTTCCCAGCCTCTGTTAACATGTGTGCCAATTTCTTATAATAAATACTTATACAGATCCTGTTGGTTCCATTTTTCTGAAGAACCCTGTCTAATAAATACATCTATTCTATATTCCTTCTCCAACACACTTATCACTTTTCAACATACTAAATAATTTATCAGTTACTTTTTTGGTTTATTACTTATTTCCTCCAGTAGAATATAAGCTTCACAAGGAGTTTGTTCATTGATACATTGTTCATTGGCACATTGTAGGTTTTGTAGTAAACATTCAAAACAGAGTTGTTGAAAGAGGAGACAAATAAATACACTATGTCAAGTGGAAGTAGGTACTATGAATAAAAATAAAACCCAGTAAAGGAAATAGAAGGAACCAATGGCAGGTCTTTTCATAAAAGGTGGTCATGTCTTGGTGGGACAATGACTATTGTTTCTAGGATGACCATATGATTATTTATCTTTCACACTGGGACTTGTTTTCTTCTTCTTTTAATTTTTTTTTAAAGATTTTATTTATTTATTTGACAGAGAGAGAGAGAGAGACAGCCAGCGAGGAGGGAACACAAGCAGGGGGACTGGGAGACGAAGAACCAGGCTCCCAGCGGAGAAGCCCGATGTGGGGCTCGATCCCAGGACCCTGGGATCATGACCTGAGCCAAAGGCAGATGCTTAACAACTGAGCCACCCAGGTGCCCCTTTCTTCTTCTTTTAACAAAACTTTTTATTTTGAAATCCTTATAGATCTACATGGAATTGTAAGAGATAACGCAGAGAGATGCTGTGTACTTCCTCCCCAAAGTTCCTCAACATTAACAGTAAAACAGTAGCACAATATCACAGCCAACACGTAGACATTGATACTGTCCACTAACCTTATTCAGATTTTCCCAGTTTCCCTTCCCTCACCCAGGCAACCACTAATCAGTCCCACCATTTCTATAGTGTTTCCAAATGGGGGCACTTTTGAGAGCACAGGGGGACACTATTAATAATTATGGCAAGGCAACTGGCAAATCAGGACTGTCCCTGGCAACCCCTGACAGATGGCCATCTATTTAGTATGGAACAAGAACATCCTAACAATTGCTGGCAGTTGGGTCATGCTTGCCGTATCCCAGGCACTGTACTGAGCCCTGCTCACATGATCACTTTTAAAACTCAGAACAATCCTGTGAAGCCAATACTGTCATTGTTCACATTCTACAGATGAGGAAACAGAGGCAGGGAGGCATTAAGATATCTTCCCAGGGTCACAGGGCATACACGTTTCAGAACCAGGAATCCTAACAAAGTCGGTCTGGGTCAAGAGCTTGCCTTTTCAACTCCCGCACGTTGAACAAATAGTTCCAACAGCTGAGTTGCTAAATCATTGCAAATGAGCAGAGTGTCTTAAAGGGAAGTGGAAGGTGCTACATACGGAAGCATAAAACGGAAATTGGAAAAATACCTGCCTCACACTGAGTTATTGTGATGATTGGGAACTATTTGTTGGAGGGTTTGTATACCAAAAACAAAACAAAACAAAAAACCCAAACTTTAGAATGGGTCAGCATTATCAACCTATATACCAGAAGAAATGGCCTTAAGTGGACATTCGTCATCTTGAATTTCCAACATTTGAAGAGCAATCTCCTTCAAAATGCAGTAGCTTCCCATAGATTCCTTGAGATGCTGACCTTGAACATTGGGTTTTAAGCTTTTTAAATTGTACAGTTTCCAACTGCAACCCAAAGGAAGAGCCCCACCCAGCCTGACACCATAAGCAGAGTTCCCAACAGAGGAAATCACCTCTGAGTTCCCCCAGATGCTAGAGGAGCCATCGTTGAGGGATCAAGTCTTTCAGCTTCAGAATCAAGTGCAATGTCCTGCAAGAAAACAAAAACAAACAGTCCCCTAGGCAGCGCAGAACTGATCCAGGAACAAGTGTGTCAAATTTCACTTCATGTTTTCTCAAAAGGAGGAGAATTAAGGGTCAGCTCCCTTAGCACATACTTAAATGTAATTATTACTTGTAAGAAAATTCTTGGTGATTTTAATACAGCAGTGAGAAAGCCCAATCAAGAGTACAGCACCCGGAATAAGCTGGAACACTGAAGACCGAATCTCTTGAAAGGGTTATCCTCGGACTTTGCAGTTATAAACCTCTGGGTTTTGAGGCCCCTGGCTGGCTCCGTCAGGGGAGCATGTGACTCTTGATGTCAGGGTTGTGAGTTCGAGACCCACGTTGGGCACAGAGATTACTTAAAAATCAAGTCGTCTAGAAAAAAAAAATGAAAAAAAGAAACCTCTGGGTTTACTGAGACCTGCTGGTAAATGAAAATGACAGGATCCTATAGAAGGAGGAACTCATCAGCCTATGCACGTCAGCCGCCATGGGGATGGGCAGGTGGAGGTGGCAGAGGAAGGGGTGAAAATCAGTTAAGTGGCTCATGGACTCAGCATTGAAACAAATATCGGGTTGGAGCCAAACGACTGAGTGTGAGTTCAGTCTTGGACATAGCTGAGTGGTCCCAAGCCAGATCCCAGGTCCCAGTTCCCTCATCTATAAAATAAGGATGAAAGCACTTAATGGACAAAGTTGTGTGAGAATTAAGTGAGACAAGGCATGCTCTGTATGTCCCCTAACATTGTATATTAATAAGGGCATTCTTTTTATTTAAGATATTGGAAAGAAGGACACAGCGAACCGGAGTCAGGAGAGAAGACCGAAGGCTGCAGGGGCCCTACGGAATTCCTGCAGGAAGGGCTTCACAAGCTGCAGGCCGAGTTCCGGTCTTCAGGGCCTTTTGGAAGCAGCCCAGCACTCTGCTTGGAAGACTGCACCCTGAGAAGTCTCCGTGCCCCATTTTTCCTAACCAGCAGGAATTGGATCCTGTCTTATCACCCCATCCACAGGCTAGAAAACATTTGTTTTCCGCTTTCACTCCAGAAGACAGTAGGCAGTGGACAAAAAGTGGGCCACTCTCACTCTTGCTCCGTCTCCGTTCAAGTATCACTTCCCCAAACAGGCCTTGATTCATTTTAAATAAATCACACTGTGTAACATGACAGCTCTCCTGCACACAGTCTAAGTCTTACCTTGCCTTTTCTCCCTTTGGAACTGCTATCACTCCTTGACATGACTTTGCACATTGATCCATTTATTGCATGTCCCTCACTACGTTGTAAATGCCACGGGGGCCAAAAGACCCTATCTGTCGTGGCACCTACTAGGTGCTCAATACACATTTTTTTGAATAAATGAATGAGTGAATTCCATTCTTGGCTTTGTTCTATAGACATTCTCCTGTCATTGCTGTCTTGGGTAACCCAGAAAGTTCTTCTGCTATTTTGCACATTGTTGCACCTGTTGTCTTTCTCTGTCGTTTGAATCTTCTCCTTACTTTGTTTGGGTTTCCCCAAAAGTAGAGCCTGAGACAAGAGCTTTGGGTGTTGGTAGTTTATTTGGAAGATGATCCCAGGAGTGGAGGGAATAGGGAGAGTGAGGCAAGGGATGAGGAAGAGCCTTTCCTGGGCCGCCAACGTGGGCAGTGGGCACTCGGCTCCACCTGGAGCTCCTGAGACACCATGGCTTCCAAAATATGGAGGGTGCAACATTAATCCACACAAACGAGTATGAAAAAAATTTAGTCTTCCCCTTGAGAAAACTTTACTCTGAGTGAAAATGAAAACAAGAAATGCTTATGACCTATTTATTGTACCGAAGGGAATGAAATTTCACTGAGTGCCAAACACGAGCCAGGCACTAGGCTGGGGGAGCTGCATGGACTCTCTCATCCCAGGGCAGCGACAAGAGCCGCCGCGTGTTGGCATCTACAGTTGAGCTGGTTCTTCCCACACACGGTCTCACCAATTCTCACAACAACTAAATAAGGGTTTTTCTCTCCATTTCAGAGAAGAGGAAAGGGAGACCAAGAGGAAAGAAAGGATTTGCCCCAGGTCACACCACCGATCGATGGCAGGTCTTTCTGACTCTATAGTTTGTCTGATAGAGAAACAACTGGAGGAAAAATGCAGGGTAATGCACATTTGAGTGATTATGTGACAGATACATGAAAAAGGAATCAGGGACGGAAAAGAGTCTTGCGAGCTAGATGTCATTTTAACAAGATTCCATGAAGAAGGTGGAACTTGCTTAAGTTTTTTAGAAGGTAGGGGACCTGGGTGGCTCAGTCAGTTCAGCATCAGACTCTTGATTTCTTCTCAGGTCATGGTCTGAGGGTTATGACCTTGAACCCCACCCTCCACGTCGGGCTCGGTGCTGGGCGCTGGAGCTCAGTGCTCACTGCTCAGTGCTTAAGATTCTCCCTCTCCCTCTCTCTCACCCCTCCCTGCCCCTCTAAAAAAAAAAAAAAAAGGTAGAAAAGTCCAGGGGAGAAGTGGGGTGGAGAAAAGGGGCTGCGCTAAGCCAGGAAGATGGCTGGAGAGAAAGGCATGAAGACGAGGTCACCAGCTAGCTTCACGCAGCCGAGATCTTTTGTCACCAAAGAGCTCCCCCCATGTTATCTTTCATAAATAAGTAGCATGTCATGGAATTATGGAACACGAAAGATACGGATTTAGATCGTGATCTAGGTCAAATGAAAAAGAAAGAACAAACTGAAACAAAGAACAAAACCCAAATTGTGGTGATGATTCTGAGGCCCTTGAGCCTCAGAAACTCTTAATTTTTCAAAGTGTATTTGAAAAGACATATATTCTGCTTGAGTAGCCTGACAACAGTGGAATGCTAATAACCTTTAATTTCCTTGACTTCTAACCTTCCCAACCTGCTGTGCTGTTAGAACGGCACCGTAAATCAAGATATGCCCAATTGTATGGCGAGCATGTGTATTGAGTCATTTCAAACTGCCTGGTGGTTTTTAAAAACACCGCTCACAATAGCATTTATGCTGTTTTTATTTTTCGTATGTCTTACTTCTCACTCATGCAGCAACTGATTACTATAGGCATCAAAAACAACACACAATAAAGAAGGAAGCAGAAAAGAGACTCAGAAAATAGTGAGGGAGGCCAAAATATCCTTGACATTCCTCCCCACCCCAACTGTTCTAAATGTTCTTCCATTTTCAATAAAAAAAAAAATTGGAATATTGCCTTGGGTCTACTAAATCATTAGCAAATTAAGAACCTGTTTTTAATAACATTTAACTTGTAAATAATGCATTAATTGACTAGCCTGAATGTTAGCTTGCGCATTTGAAACTCTGCTACTAAATTTGTAATGAAAGAAATGTGCTGTAACAGTAGGCTATATGGTGAATATAACAGATTAAATATGACAGTTGATATTTGTGAAAATGGGGTTATAATTAGAGGACACCTGCAGCTGTTTTCCAACCAAAACAACAGAAATTAAACATGCATAAAGTGTGTGCGTGTGTCACATTTTCTGTTGGCGCGTTTCTTTTGTTCTCCTGGAGTCTGGTGTTGGGCTTTTTCCCTATCATGTTGTCAGGTCACATCTCTAAGCAAGCAACAAGTGGCTGTTTGTGAATGCAGTTTATTGGATCTCTAAGTGATACGTCCTAGGGAGGAAAGAAAAAGAACATGAATCTTTTCTCCTAACAGGGGTTACTAAAAACCATGACTGGAGACCCGGCATATCGAAAATGCTCAGAATTAGAGGAAGCCAGGTAAAAAAGAACCAGCAGTCTCCTTGGTTGTACCTGCCTTGCCGTCCACTACCTGGGAGGATTTCGGAGATGGAAACATGAAGAATGTGCTATGCTGAAGGTTATACGTTGCTAAAATTGTGTATGCTGCCCGGTGGGTAAGAAGTTGCTGGAAGTGTGGATTACATTGATTATTGGCAATGATCAATAATTAATAAAACTAAAAAAAGAATAATTTCATTAATCCATGCTTTCATTTATTCAACAAAGCTAGAGAAGTGCCTCCCAGTGCCGACAGTAGGACACATGGCGAAGGACGACCAAGAGAGATCACTGAGAGTCAGGAAGAGAGATGAAATATTACGAAGCAAATGTTGGCCCATCCTGCCAAATGCAACAGGGAAGTTAAGTAAGATAAAGACAGAAAATCTTCCCTTGGATTTGTCAATCAAGGGTCATTAGTGACCTCGGCAAAAATAGTTTTAGTGGAGTGTTGGGGACAGAAGCCAGATTGCAGTGTGTTACACAGTGAGTAAGAGCAGGAATGTGGAGAAAGTGTGTGTAGACTGCTCCTTTCCCCAAGTCCGACCATGAAAGGCCAGGGAGGGAGGGTGGGCAAGGAAGAGAGCATAGGAAGGGCCGCTTTTCCGAAGATCTGAGCCACACGCACGTGGGGAGCAGACGCACGCAGAGAGCTGGAGCCTTAACTGGTACATGTGCACCTCAGTTACATGATTTTTTTTTTTTTCTGTTAGAAGTTGAAATTCTCTTCCAAATTAAAATTCTCACTTAACATACCAGCTAGCCTTCATTGTGCAAAGGATCGTATGGAAGCTTGGCTATGGATTCAACTTGACTACCTATTATCAATGGGTTGCCATCAACTTGGTCAATAATCTGCATTTTTCTGCGTGCAAGTTTTCACAATTTGCTCTCCCGTTCTGAGTGGGTTAGGCCAAAGACCATATGAAACTGCCATACTTATGGGTCAAAAAGAGCTGAATATTGGCAATTTTATACGGTTCTACCTGACAATAAACAGTGGGCAATGGAGATCATAGCATTTCGATACCATTTTGAATGAGACATAAGGTGGGAAGAAAGAAACAAACAAGAAAGCTGGGACAAAGGGTATTGAGTGTGTGGGGGGAAACAGTAATCTTTTTGTCTGGGTTAGGTGTGTGTTCCCAAGGGAAATAATTTTTGAGGCTGTAGCCTGATAGTAATAATAACACTTTTAAGGAGTACGGATGGCCCAGGGGATCAATTGGGATTTAGGGAGTGAGGGTTTTTACCTGCAATCTGTCCAATTTAGTCAGACGAACTTAACAATTTTACACAGTTAAACATCTTACAGATCCGAGACCAACAGACCAGAGAAAAACACCCTTGGATGTCTGGGTAGCTCTTGGTGAATCTTCTATCCTCATTGTAACATGATTACTCCGTCTTTAAGATGAAGGCGTGGGTTCCCTGCTCAGCCTCATGCAATGCGACAAGTCCAGAATTCTAAAGTCAGAGTTAAGACAGTGCTGGTGCAGTCAGCAAAGGGAAGTAATTTTTCCAAACTGCCTGCACTCAAAGTAAACCTAAGGTAGTCTCCGGGGATGGCGACCCAGTCCCCTTCACGGCCACTAAAATCACTGTGGTGGGAGGTTGAGATGGACTAGGGAAAAAAGTAAATACGTAAAAAAATAAAACCTGAAGAAAGAAAAACACCGTAATGAGGACACCAGCGGTGAGTTGATGGGAGCTCAGCCACCACTGGGAATGCGTTACCTGAGTGTTTTCTCCAGAGCCGGGTCATTGGACAAATCTGTGAGGAGAGATTCCCACAGCAGAGCACAATTTGGGTTCTGGCTAAGTTCTTGGACTGCCCTTTGCCAGCTGTCAGAATCACATATTCACAAACAAAGAGGAAAAGATTCGCTAACATGAAACTAAAGAACAAAGAGCAGCAGACCCTGGTTCCTTCTGTGTTAACAGCCAAACATGGAAATGTTTAAACCGACATACCAGGGGTCCACGTCCACCTTGATACCTTCATGGCTGGTTTCAAGTCTCTCATCTCTAGGAGGCCATGGCTAGGTGATTACTCAGTGTGATGCACCGTGTCATTTAGGGCACCATCCTTGGCATGGGAAGGCTTGAGTCATGGGCCTTGGTTACACAGTGTCTTGAAGTGATATGCCGGCTCTTTACCAAGCTAGAAAATTCTCCCTTCTAGACAAGGAATACATATGGAATTCTCTATCTGGATTTTTATTTTATTGAGTGGCAGGTAGAGCTCTTTCCTGTATTATATTTCTATTATTATAAAATTGGTCATGGAACTTAAGAAGGTCTCAAAAGACAGATCCGGACAGAGCTCTCTTTTCTAGCTTATAAGGTATATTTTGTAAAACTTGGCATGGTTGATTTTAATATTATAATACCTATAACGTATGTGACAAAATATCTGACCTGCCTCCCCGAAGGTAAAATATTTCCTAAATTCTAAAGCTAAGTAATCTCATTCACAGTGCCAGACATAAAATTGCGCCCAGAAATTTATACCAACTGTCTAATCACCCTGAGGTTATTCCTGAGGGCTAAATGTCAGTTCCATTTGGGAAGAAGCAATCTGACTCATTGTGTTGCCTGAGAAGGACTTCTCTTGTCACATATGGAAAAGGTTGTGGCTAATGATATGATTGTTCCAAATTATTTGTTCCTCCCTAAAAGCAGTTTATGCTTTCCCATCCCATTGACATCGGACTGAGCCATATGACTTGCTTTGACCAATGAAATGTGAGCAAAAGTGGCGATTACCACGCCCATGCAGAAGCTTTGGGAGTCATCAGGTTAATTCCACCATTGCTCTTTTCCCTCTGACCAGAAAATAGCGTGACCTAAATATGGACTCCTCCTTCAGCTTTAATTCCAGAGTGAAGGTATGTGGAACAGCACTGCAACTGGCCTACAGTCATCATGTAACAAGAAAGATAAAAATCCTGATTGTTGTAAGCTTCTGAGAACTGAGGATTATTTGTTACCAGAAAGTAACAGAAAAAGCTGACTGATACAAAAGTAAAACAAACATATCAGGGAGAGGAAGTGGTTCCACTCCCTGAAACCCATATGTAACTGATCTAGCTACATCTCATGGCTCGAATGCAGTTATACTTCCAGCCTGCCTCTCTCCCCTGAAATCCACTCATGTATCCATAACACATGATACATGCATGGATTAAATATTTAGGCACCAGAGAGGTGACACATCTAAAACTAAACTTCAGGGGCACCTGGGTTGCTCAGTAGGTCAAGTGTCTGCCTTCGGCTCAGGTCACGATCCCAGGGTCCTGGGATCAAGCCCCACATCAGGCTTTAAGCTCAGTGGGGAGCCTGGTTTTCCCTCTCCCCACGGCTGTGCTCTCTCTCTCTTTAATAAATAAAATCTTAAAAAAAAATAAAACTTAACTTCAGTAGCCCCACCACCACCACCACCAAGACTGTTCCCCCACAGTCTTTCCTACTCAACAACTGGCAACTCTTAGCTCAAGTCAAAACCCCTTGAGGTTTCCTTGACTCCTCTTTTCTCATACCCCACATCCCAACCATGGGCAAATCCTGTTCATTCTACGTTCAAATATATCCAGAATCCCATCACTTCTTATTGCTTCTACTGCTACCATTCTAGTCTGAGCTGCCATCATCTCTTGCCTGGGTTAGCGCAGTAACCTTCTAGCTGTTCCTCCTCTTTCTGTCCTCTTCCTTTTTCAGTCTATTCTCTACATGTCAATAAAGGTCTTTTACTAAAACCTGCCAGATGGCACTCTGCTCAACATCTTCTCAGCATCTTTCCTCTGCTCTCCATCCTATTGGCCTTTTCTTCATTTACTCCACTCCAGCTACAGTGGCTTCCTTGCTCTTCTTTAAACATATCAGTCACGCTCCATCTCAGCACCTCTGCACTTGCTCTTTCCTCTGTCCGCAGTGCTCTTCTGAGTGCTTTTGTTTTTTCCGTGGAATAGGAAGCAAAGTTACCATGGCTCATTTTCTGACTTCCATCAGATCTTTACCCGGGGAAGGGTCCCTGGGCCACACTACCTGATATCACAAACCTACCCAACATGTTCAACCCTCCTCTTCACTTCATTCTTCTGCTGAGCACTTAGGATTATCTAACAGACTACATATTTTATTTATTTAATTTGTTTATCACCTGTATTCCTCAATCTAGAATGTGAGTTCCATGGGGGCAGAGATTTTTTGTTAACTACTGTATCCTAAATACCCAGAATAAGGCCTGGCACATAGGAAGCACAAAAAACATTTGTTGAAAGAATAAATAAAATTTTCTCCCTTTTTTTTTTTTTTACAAAGTGCCTTCAATTGGGTTCAGTGTGTGTGTGTGTATATATATGTGTGTGTGTGTGTTTATATACATGTATATGTGTATGTTTATATACATATATATGTTTATATATGTGTGTGTATATATATATCTGTATGTATGTACATATATATGTTTTATATATATATAAAACATAACAAACCAGCAGACAAGGAGGGAAATCAATATATATATTTTGGGCACCTGGGTGGCTCAGTTGGTCTAGCGTCTGCCTTAGGCTTAGGTCATGATCCTGGGGCCCTGGGACTGAGCCCCATGTTCATCTCAGGCTCCCTGCTTCTCCCTCTCCCTCTGCTTCTCCCCCTGCTGGTCCTCTCTCGAATGAGTGCTCTCTCTCTTTGTGAAATAAATAAATAAAATCTTAAAAATATGAATATATTTTTATATATTTAAATATATATTTATATTTTTACATATTTAAATATATTTTATATATGTGTATATATATTCGGTATATATATTAGATGCATGTATATGTGTGTGTATAGATAGCTATAGACATAGCTATAGATAGATATCCAGATAGTCTTGATTTCCCTCCTTGTCTGCTGGTTTGTTTTTCGGTCACTATGGTCATTCTACTGCTTATAATTTGCCAGGTCAAAATTCTATACATTCTCTCTCCCTCTCTCTCTCTCTTTTCCACTTCCCAAACCTATCTTCTAATCCACGTCTTTACTTCCTTGATAGGGACATGTATTTATGTTTATTTAGTGATTCATTCCTTTTTTTGGTATGATAAAACAATGTTAAAGTTGAGATGGGCTTTAGAGTCATCTTGTTCCACCCTCTCATTTGACACAAAAAGAAACTCTGGCCTAGAGGAGAGAGTAAACTTTTCAAGGTTGCACACCTAGTTCCTAGTTAATAGCATAGCAGGGCCAGGAGCCCTGGCCTCCAGCCCACTGCCCTCCCACAGTACCAACTGCCTCATCTTCCTTCTGGCTTCTGTAAGTAAAACTAGATTCTGCTAATTCTCCTGCAGCTTTTATTTTTTCTCTCTCCTTAGTTATATCATTTTGATATCTTCATAAATCTGCTTTTATCTCACTTTGGAAGAATATTTGTATAAAATAAAAAGGGAAGATTTCCATAGAATTTAAACAAAACCCCTACAGACTCAACTAAAGTTTTCATTAGATTCTTTAAAGATGTATTATGTATAAATATGCAAAAGATGTGCTAGAATTTAAACTCCAGAACAAAAATGTTTCAGAAAACATGATTAAGATGTTACTAATGGCACCTACTCAAAGGGGTGTTGCAAAGACTCCACAAGAAAATGTACATTGCCTGGCACACAGAAACAGCAGAAAAGCATGCAGTGGCACGGGATCATGTGTTTGAAGTGTGAGTGTTGGAAGACCAGATTCTGATGTGGTTCTGTTAGTCCCACGCAATACTAAGACCCAATTTTCCCTCTTAAAAGAAAATATGGTAAATTTATAATGGTCCAATTAGTTATAATAATTTATTATTCTACTACCTAGAGCACTTTAGAGAGTACTTTTTTGAATACTGATTTTTTTAAAAGATTTTCTTTATTTATTTATTTGAGAGAGAGAGAGAGAGTGGGGAGAGGGGCAGAGGGAGAGGGAAAAGGAGAAGCAGACTCCCCACTGAGCATGGAGTTGATAAGGGGCTCTATGGGGGGCTCCATCCCAGGATCCCGAGATCATGACCTGAGCTGAAGTCAGACGCTTAATGATTAAGCCACCCAGGTGCCCCCAAATATTTTTTAAACCGCCACAACATGCCCTTGAGCCTAGTGGGTACCAACAGTTACCTTCATCTTCGTTTTGTTGATGATGGAAGCTGAAACCCAAAGATCCTTTATTTAGCTCAAACATAGCCAAGTAATGGGAGAAATGGAACCAAGACCTTGAACATCTAATTCCTAATCATGAATTAGTCTATTGAGTCAGGCAGTCCTATAAGTATTAGTAAATAATTCAAAATGAAAAGCTAAACATTATTTTTCTGTACTACTAAAATTTTTTGACATTCCTCTCATGGAGAGCTGGGGTCTATATCCCATGCCCTTGAATCTGGATGGGCTCTGTGACTACAGAATATAAAATACAATACAGCAAAAGTGAGGCTGGGCCAGATTCCAAGCCTAGGGCTTAAGAAATTGACAATTTCCACATCCTATCTCTTAGAATGTTCTATCTGCAAACTCTGCATCACTATATAGAAAGTCCTATTACCTCAAAGCCTCCATGCTAGAGAGGCCACATATAGACCTTCCAGTCAACCACCACAGCTGAGCCCCACCTTCCAGGCAAAACTGCCATGGTGGTAGTCATGCGAGTGAAGCCGCCCTGAACCCTCCAGACAAGTTCATTCACCAGCTGAAGACTACTTAGAGAACTCATTCAATGCAGAATGGAGCAGAAGTATCGCTAAACTGAGCCATGGCTGAATGCCTGAGCAATAAAATCCTGATATAATAAAAATGGTTATTACTTTAGCTACTGAGTTTAAGGATAATTTATTGTTCAGCAGTAGATGATGGAACCAGAATTTGATACCCAGAAATAGAGTGCCACCATAATAAAACCAAAAGCATGTGGCAGTGGTTTTGGAACCAGACGATGGGGCAGAAGCTGGAAAGACCTCAAGGACACTGGTAGCGAAAGCTGGAGGGACCCCCAAGGGACTATTGGTGATACTCAGAGGGTTTGACAGTAACTGTTATTGGAGTTGCAGTTGAAGAGTCTCCTCCACACCTGTCCCTGATTTGGATGACAAGGTCCTAGATCTTGAACCTAATCTTCGTGCTGCCTGGGTCCTGGTGCATTATCATGGATGAGAATTTGGGGCTTCTTTGGAGAGGGTGAATGTATTTTTACATAGGGAAGAAATGTGAATAATCAATGGTCAAAGAATGGACTGTGGCAGATTAACGATGACCACAAATTCTCTGATACCTCTTCATTGAGGATGGGGTATTTATCCCAGGACTCTCCTTAAATCTAGGCTTGCTTCATGATTTTCTTTGATTAACAGAATCAAATATGGCAGAAGTGATGTGAAGCCATTGGTTGAACCCAACCAGGCCATACGTTACTCCTCTTACATTCTCTTGAAATGACGTCTTTGGGAGCCCTGAATCCCCAACTACCCTGATAGAGGCTATATGTAAGCACTCCTCTTGATAGTCTCAGCCAAAACCAGGCTTGAAGCCAAGGCACTAAATTTGTGAATGAAGCCATCTTAGAATCTCCAGACCAGCTCATCTGCCAGCTGAGTATCCCCAGTGATCTCAGTTGACTCCACAAGGAACAGAGGAATCACCCAGCTGAGCCCTATTCAAACTATTAACCAAGAAAATAGTGAGTTAGAATAAAATGATATTTTAAGCCACTAAGTTTGGGAGTAATCTGTTACATAGCAAGAGATAACCAAGATACTAACTCTCCATACATATGAGCAAATACAGGTAGGCATCATTTTCATAATGGATTATACATCCAACGTGATGATGAGTTGACTTTTTGTAAAGGTAATTACAGTTCAAATGTGCTCAGGGTGCTCTGTATTTTTCTTACCCACAAAGCATGCAGATAATAGTCACTACCCCACTTAGTTCACAGGAATGTTGAGAGGAGCAAATGAGATAATGTATGTGAAAGACATCTGCAAGGCTTTCCCACTATGCAAATGTGAAGACATTATTATTACTTTTAAAGAAATATTTGAAGAAAGTGAAGGGCTCCTTTGCAATTCAAATGACCACCCAGTTTTTATCAATTTTGTAAGTTCAGCTCACCACATATCTGATTTTTCTATGCCCCCAGGCATTCATAGGCATGGAAAATTGCGGCCCTATAAATGTAGACATCACTCAGTACTGAATTAAAGCAATGCTCGTTGATAGAAGTGTACAAGATATGTTTTAGTAGAATGTGGACATATAGTAGGTATATTTTAACTTCGGTAAGTAAAGCACTACTGGTATTAGTTAATGCCGTCAAGCATGTGAGTCTTGGGAGAGGTGGAAGGGTGCAGGAAAGAGCAGGGTCGCGATGGAAACCCCACCCTGGGTTGGGGTGCTGCCTCACCTTGGCACTTGATGAGAAGCACAAAGTGCATAAAGGAGGAAGATAAAGGAGCGTTAAAATCCTTTTGTCCATGACAAAGAACAAAGCCCTATGAAGGCCTCGAAGCAGACCTGTGCAGTGCTTCTGTTAGAAAGGCTGAGAGCGAGGAAAATTTGTCCAACTTCCGGTTACTAAAATGAAATACAGTCAGTGATTTCATGCCTTTAATGACAGTTCTACTCCTCAGAGAGCTAAAATATATGAAGATGGTGTTTAAAAGGTCATTCCTTAGTTCAGTATCAAAAAAAAAGCTAAAAGCACATGAACACACACACGTGCACAGACACACACGTATCCATGGGTGTCACTAGCAGTGTTGGATTTTACATGCCAAAACCTTTCATTTGAATGGACAGCACCCATGCAGGCCCAGTGCCTCGGCCGCTGGATCCCAGCAGCCCTCTCGGCATTGGCTTCCATTATCACTGCCTCATTAGAGCCGTGCTTTATCCGGCAGAGCAGTCAGAACTCCAGAAAGCTGAGCCACTTCTCTGTAAGCACGCTCGCCAAGCACATCACCAGGGAGGTGATAAGATTCTGTTCGGATACTGGCCCATCTTCCCCTGCAACCTAAGGAGCTTCAGACGTTTTCAGGGTCACAGACCTTGAGTACCATCTTCTCTCTGCAAGAGGAAAGAACAGCTCTGGCTGGGGAATCTTGGAGGTGCAACCAACCTTGGCTTCCATTGCCCTCCAGCAAACACCTCTACTGAGACAGCACCTGGGATTCAGGAAAAGTACTATAATGCTCTTGTACAATCTTCTAAAACATGGCCAAGACAAGACCCAGCATGCATTCTCACTTAGAATATTAGACTGGCTAGTCTGTAAAAAGCAAAAGAAGTATTGAGACTTACGGGGTAGCCTCACAACAACCCTATAAACTAGATTATCATCCTCATTTCACAAATGAGGAAACCAATGGAGCAATTAACGAGCTCACCCAAGGTCATGTAGCTATTAGGTATTCAAATAGTTGAAATAGGAGGAACTGGATTAAACTGTGAGACTTTGGCTCCTTAGCTGTGTGCTTGACCACTAATTATACCGACTTCTGAGCAAGGATGGGGGCAATACTGATAGCTATCATTTATTAAAAGACAGCATAATAGACTCATGAAACCGGGGGCTTTTAAGACAGGTAAAACTCCAATCTTGGCCTTTTAATACTTCCATGACCCCAGGCAGGTTAGCGAATATTTCGGAGCTTCAGATTCTCATCTCTAAGATGGGCATAATTATAACACCTACTCATAGCATTAGTGTGAGTTTTAACAGTCTGTCCAGTGGCTGGAATTTAATAAGCACTTAAGAAATGAGAAATTCTCTCCAGAGGCAAGGGAAACAAAGGCAAAAATGAACTATTGGGACTTCATCAAGATAAACAGCTTCTGCACGGCAAAGGAAATAATCAACAAAACTAAAAGGCAAACTTCAGAATGGGAGAAGATATTTGCAAATGGCATATCTGATAAAGGGTTAGTATCCAAAATCTATAAACAACTTATCAACTCAACACACCAAAAAATAAATAGTCCAGTTAAGAAATGGGCAGAAGACATGAACAGACATTTCTCAAAAAAAGACATACAAATGGCTAATAGACACATGAAAAGATGCTCAACATCACTCATCATCAAGGAAACATAAATCAAACCAGGATGAGATACCACCTCACACCTGTCAGATTGGCTAAAATTAACAACACAGGAAACAACAGATGTTGGTAAGGATGTACTGAAAGGAAACCCTCTTACACTGTTGGTGGGAATGCAAACTGGTGTAGCCACTCTGGAAAACAGTATGGAGGTGCTCAAAAAGTTGAAAATAGAACTACCCTATGATGAAGCAATTGCGCTACTAGGTATTTACCCAAAGAACACAAAAACACTGATTCGAAGGGGCCCATGCATCCTGATGTTTATAGCAGCATTATCAATAATAGCCAAGTTATGGAAAGAGCCCAAATGTCCATTGACTGATGAATGGATAAAGAAGATGTGATACATACATATACAATGGAATATTACCCAGCCATAAAAAAAGAATGAAATCTGGTCATTTGCAACAACGTTGTTGGAGCCAGAATGTACTATGCTAAGTGAAATAAGTCAGTCAGGGAAAGACAAATACCATATGATCTCATTCATATGTGGAATTTAAGAAACTAAACGAATGAATGTAGGGGGGAAAATAGAGGGAGAGGCAAGCCACAAAACAGATTCTTAATGATAGAGAACAAACTCAGGGTGGCTGGAGGGGATGCGGGCAGGGGGATGGGTTACATGGGTTGATGGGGATTCAGCAGGGCACCTGTGATGAGCATTGGGTGTTATATGTAAGTGATGAGTCACTGGATTCTATTCCTGAAACTAATATTACACTGTATGTTAACTAATTGGAATTTAAATAAAAAGTCAAAACAACAACAACAAAAAAATTAGTTACTATGTACCAGGTACCATTCATACATTATTTTGTTTACCCTAATAACAAGCACACAAGGAAGGTATCATACCTAGTTTATAGATCTAGAACTGAGGTCTGTAGTTGCCCAGAACCACACAGTTGAGTCCAGAGTTAACCCTCAGGCTATATGACAACGAAGGCTGGACTAGTTCCATACCGTTCCTCCACGTTTCTCAGTACACCCATCAGCCTCTGCTGATTCCAACCTGTACCTGCAATGACTTTTTGAATAATCAGTTAACATTTGCCAGCCACGGATGTAGTAAAGCTGCATTAACTTATTGTTTCCCAAACTCCAGTTTTGCTCTAATGCTCAGGGGAGGAAGGTATTTAGCTTATATTTAAAGTATCTCCCCTAGTGAAAATAGTGAACTTATCAATGCAACGCTTTATGAAAATATTCAAAGATAGCTTAATTTAGAGAAAATGAGTTTAGATTAAGGATTGGGACACTTGGTTTTTGTTCTGCTTTGCTCTTCACAATTCTCCACTGAGCCGCTGTGTGTACTTAGACATGTAACTTAACTGGCCAAGACCTCCTCCCCCATAAAATGAGAGATGAACTGGGAGGGTTCCTTCTAATTCTAAGATGCTACCATTTAGTACCTCTCACCCAGACACATACACACCTGCAGCATTCAAGAGCCTCTACACCAGTGGTCCTTCCCATTAGGGATGCAGCAACACCGTTATTACTTAAACTGCTGTGCCAAAACTCAGATTTTAGGACTCCTGAGATTCTGATTCACTGGATCTTGTTGAAGTTCAAAGGTCTATATTTTTTGAACACTCAGCAGCTTGTCAGACCTCTTTACAGGGTTGGCAAAATCACCATGCCCTGGGAGCACAAGGGAGACCAAAACCTGCACTAAGGCCTCTGCTCAATGGGGCAATTTCATTGGCAAGGTAAAGCCATAGTCCACCAGATTTGACTATATTGGCATATTATCACATGGTAGAGAGATGGGAGAAAAACTATTCACATGATTTTCCTGTAGAAAGAAGGCATATAGGGGCACCTCATGGCTCAGTCAGTTAAGCATCTGCTTTCAGTTCAGGGCATGATCTCAGGGTCCTGGGATTGAGCCCCATATAGGGCTCCTTGCTCAGCAGAGAGCCTGCTTCTCCCTCTTCCTCTGTCCCTCCCCCCCACCACCTGCTGTGTTCTCTCTCTCAAATAAATAAATAAAATATTTTTAAAATAAATAAATAAATAGGAGGCATGACATCGATTTTAAAACCACGGTTCTAGAAAGCAATAGAACTGACACAACTAGTAGTGCTGTGGTGTCACATTCAAGTTGAGAATCTCTCGAAGTCAAGAAAAAGTATGATCAAGATAGGGTCAGTACATGAACATCAAGCCTGTAACCCAGTAGCTAGGTTTGCTGAGCTGAGATCGTGACATGATTCCCAAATAGTTCATAAAATTGAACATGAACAGGATGGATTGAAGAGATTCCAAAGACAAACACAGTGACACCCAATATCAAGAAATGAGTTTTAGCTATTTACATTGCCAAGCCCAACTGAAGTCATGTTGGAAATGATACCACCAGCTAGCCAGAAAGGAATGGGTCATTTTTAAAGCATAAATACCACACAGACCACCATACAAAATAGAAATATTTACCCAAGGACCAGTGATACTGTATGAAAAGGGCTAAAGGTCATGTAGGCATATATCTAGTGTCACCATTCCTAAAATTTAAGAATCATGCAAGCCAGCAGGTAAATGTATGTGGATCACTTGCTAATTTAGAGAGAAATTTTGTGTGTGGTCTTGATTAATTCTCTTTTGAGTGTTTTCTTCAAAATGGAGATAACACTGTCTACAGGATGTTAGACAATTATTTCATTGCAACCTACAAAGTACCCCAAAGTCCTTGGCAGAAATGAGGAGCTGGATAAGGACAATATAGTCCTTAAAAATACCCTAACACCCTCCTCTATAAGCTTCAGACATTCTAGGAGCCAGGCCATATCTGTTTTCTACATCTTCAAATCTAGACTATTTCATCAGGTGTTTATCAGGTACTATACCAAAAAAAAAAAAAGTCCTTCACTGATAACTACAGGTCCTCTGTAGATGACCAACGGCCTCATGGCTCTACTTAGAGACTTATGTGCAAACACAGAGATCTGTGGTATAATAAAAAAAAAATTGATTAGACATTTGGACTAGATAATGTTGAAGACCTAAGATTCCCTAGCAACACTTCCATAATTCTAGCAATATTGACTAGCTCCTAAAATGAAGCCAAGGTCTCAGAGCTGTCCCATAGTTAATACTTGAAAGTAAAATTATTTTTTCATGACAATAAGAAAATGGTTGATTCGTGCTAATTTCATTATCTAACAAAGTAAAGGGTCGATAGATTGTTTCATTCTTGGCATGATTAAAGAAATATAGGATTAAATATGTTAATTAAAATTTCAAGGAAACACTGGCAAATATTCTAATCATAAGAGGAAAAAGAGCAAAGTAAATCTTGTCCATATATCAAACAAAAGAAAAAAGACAGCAGTGAAGAAGCAGAGAGAAGAAAAGCATTAAACAAGATGAAACATTAAAAGCAAAAAGTCAGTTATGAAAATAAATATAAACATATTAAAGTTCTTTATTAAAAGATCAAGACTCTCAGTTTAGGTTAAGAAACAAAATTCATCTCGGAGGAGATAATACTAAGTGAAATAAGTCAAGCAGAGAAAGACAATTATCATTTGGTTTCTTTCATCTATGGAACATAAGAACCAGGAAGATCGGTAGGAGAAGAAAGGGATAAAGAAAGGGTGGGGCAATCAGAAGGGGGAATGAAGCATGAGAGACTATGGACTCTGAGAAACAAACTGAGGGCTTCAGAGGGGAGGCGGGTGGGGGAATGGGATAGGCTGGTGATGGGTGATGGGGAGGGCATGTATTGCATGGTGCACTGGGTGTTATACGCAACTAATGAATCATCGAACTTTTATCAAAAACCAGGGATGTACTGTATGGTGACTAACATAATATAATAAAAAAACATCAAAAAAAAAGAAAGAAAGAAAGAAAATTCAACTATCTATATGCTGGATTAAAAATATACATATGGATTTAAAAAGATAAGTAAAGATCTACCAAGTTTGTGTAAATAAAAAGATTAATAGCACAAAAAAGAAGACAACAGGCACTGGACAAAAAACAAAGATTGTAAATTTAGAGTATTTAAAAAAGATATACTTCACAACAAATGTAGAGTAGGTAGGAGCCATCATGTACCAAGTAACCGTGGTCAGACTATATCAACACACAACTCTTTGGTTTCCTTGGAGAAACAAGCCCTCAACTGAGATCTTGAAACTCTTTTCCTACGTTGAGAAATCAAATGGACCCAATATAAAGATTGAACTAATAATTGTTAGTTGATGTAATTGTTATAACTTAAAGTTTATGCCCTTGCCCGGGTAAATATACTTTTAAAACATCTGTGGAATATTTTTAGAAGTTAATCATGTAATTGATAAAACTTTGATAAAATCCATTAAGGAAAAGTATGCAGCCTACATTACGCAACCAAGAGACTAACTAAGAAATAGTACCAAGCATTTTTAAAAAGGGAACTGTTTCCTTGTAAATTAGAAAGCATGTGTATAAGTAACTCTTGGAAAAGATAAAAATTGTGATTACAAATTATGACCATTGGAACACTACCCATCAAATCTTATAGGACTGAGCTGACACTGTGCAGAGGAAGGAGCAGATTTCTAAACTTGCTTTATTAGATCAGAAGTAACACAAATAAAAGAATTAAGCTTCCTTAAACTTAAGAAGTTAGAAAATAAAAAATTCTTTTGAAAGCAGAAGGAAATAAATAACAAAAATAAAAGCAAAGAGTAATGAAAGCCAACATTAAAAACATAATAGTCTGGCATGTTCTGGCAAGTCTAGGGGGGAAAAGTCAGTGAAAGAAGGAGTGTAAAACAACACATAAAATGAGAAATGAGATATAGCTATGTATGTGAGACATTTCAAAATTAGACAGTACCATATACTATTAAATTTTCAAAATTCACTGATTTCTGAGAAAATATAAGTGGCTAAAATTAATTAAAAATGAGTAAACTAAATAAACCTTTGTCGATGAAAAACAAATTGGAAGATGTTAATTCTAATAAGATTTCTAAGTCAAAACTATTTCACCAGCCTTTGCAAGTTTTAATCCACACATGATATATACCATTTTGGCACAGAAAGAGATAGAAAGCTTCCAAACTCCTTTTAAAGTTAGCATAGCCGTAAGAACCTAATAAAGATAGTATGAAGAAAACAATTACATACTAATAGCACTTCTGAATAGAGATGTAAATTCGTAAGTAAACATCCAGAAAATGGAAACTCTCAAACAGTAAGAACTGTGAAGGATTTGGAGTTTTCGCCCTACTTGCAAGTTGACAGGTTAGCCAGCTATAGCTTCATGTGGCAGAAAAATGAGACTTTGGGGTCAGAGACAAAGGATTTTATTACACAGGAAGCAGCCTGCACATCCCATAGGAATGTCCATGCCCCTAGCCCCGCCCCCGTATTCTCAGGGGGATGATGTAACGTGGGCCCAGGTAGGTGGTAGCACAGTCAGTGGGTTGCATTACAGGAAAGGAACCCTAAGCTTAGGAAACTTGGATCTTTAAAAATGGGCAATAAGCATCTGCCCATTACTCCAAAGGGAGACATTATCTTTGTTATAGTGGACAGTAAGCTTGCTTGCAGTTTGCCCCAGGGGGGAGACACTATATCTTCAAGGCTGTAAGCAAACCTGACCTTTGTTCTGGAGGGAAAGACCATCTCTATCCTTGAAAATATACTTTGAAACAAGGAACAGTCAGTGCCTCTGCTTACAATATATACAGAAATGTGAGAAACCCGTGAAGAATTGCCTCTCAACACATAATTAAGCATTCCAAAAATGCAAGGATGGTTTAATGTTTGAAAATGTAAATAGAACAAAGAAAAACACCATAATAAAATTCAATATCTAGTCTTCATATTTATACCTAGAAAATATTATTTCTTGTCAGGTCTAATTTAAATCTATCCAAAACTATTAAAATCTACCTATTTAAATCTATTAAATGTCTATCCTAAAGCAACAAACTACATCATATTTCACAGTGAAATCTTATAGGATTCTCATTAAAGTCAGAAACAAAATGAAGATGCTCATTATAACTGCTATTATTTAACATTATTTCAGAAGCTTCATCCGATAAAATAAAAACATTACAATTGTAAGTGCCAAAAATCATCATTATTTTAAGTGACATGTATAGACAACTCAAGAGAATGTAAGGAAAAACTTCAAAAGTAATGAGTTTAATAAAGAAGGCACAAAGTAAGTATTTTTAAAACGTCTATGTGCCAGCAATAACAAGGTAGTTTAATCAGTGTTAAATCATTATAATTATTTATGAAAAATTCCATTCCCAATACTCTCAAAAAAATATAAAGTAATAGAATAACCTGAACAACAACAACGAAAAAGAATACTACCGACATAAAGATAAATTTGGCACTTCGAGACACACAAAAGAAAATATTAAAAATAGACAAATCACATGTTCCTGCATGGAAAAAAGGAATTTTATAAAGATATTAAATATTTCCAAGTTGAGTCACAAATATTACTATATTCCAACTAAATTCGCAGTAAGATTTTAGGGTAGAGACTTGATAAAGTAATTTTTTAAAATATGTAGAAGAATATCACGTGACAGTAACAAGTTTCTAAAAGTAAGAGTAATGAGTAGGAACTAGCCCTTCTAAATAGTAAAATACACCATAAAGCTACAGTAAAAACCTCCACAAGCAAACAAAAACAGACTGAATACAGACAAAACAGTGTATAGTGCAGTGGAAAAAACAGAACCCAGAACAGGTATATGCACTGCAAATCAGGGGAGAAAGGATGACACTGAGCCAACTGTTCTTTTTTCTTTAAGAAAAAAAAAAAAGGCAGAAAAAGAAAACCATTTTGAATGACTTTATTTACCAAATAATTTCTAGAGGTAAAGTTATAATATTAAAACTATAGGAATTCGGAGTAAAATATAGGTGAAAATCTATTGGGGGAGGCAAGGACAAAAGCCAAGATGGAAAAGTCATGAAGGAAAATAAGAATAGATTTAGCTGCATAAAAATAGAAATCTGTACACCAAAAAAGTCACTGTAAATAGTATTAAAAGGGATTCAATAACTATAATAAAATACTATAAAAGTAATGACAGACATATATTCAATAATGAGAGACAGCATTTGGGTACTTTACAAGCTCAAGCTGCCATTTATATATAAAAAAGTTCACATGTTAATTATGATACAGAAGAGATGAAAAGTCATACAGTAAGGTGCTTAAGTGCATGGGAGCAAACCTCAGCTAGGGAGGGGCTGTCACTGTGCCTCAGTTTTAGCATCCATAAAATGGGAATAGTCATAACACCATCTCACAGGGTTGTTGAGAAAGTTATATGAGAAAGTGCAGCCTGGCACAGAGTCAATAATAAATAAACGTTAAGTACAGTAATATTATTTGGGGTTTAGGGGTACAATCACACTTTTTCTCTCAATTCGCCGTCTCTCTGCATTAGTGTTTAGAAGTCGGTGAGAGACAAACACAAGAACCCAACAGATGAGCATCCGTGTGTAATCCTAACGGTTGATTAAACCAGACTAGCCAAGCAGCTCCACCTGTGGCCATAAGCCTACTCCTTTTCCTTCAGAATTAAACACCCTTGTTTAATTCAACATTTGGCAAAAACATGCCCAAATAAGTGAGTCTTATTCAGACAATAAGAGAAGCAGAAGCTGGCTGCATCCTGGAGATCAGCGGTTCTAAGAAGATGAACGAAAGGGCTAAACCTCACTCTTGGGACTTCACAGGATAGTGTTGGAGGATGACTGAGTTGACGCCTTCACGTCACCTGCCAGGAAAATCACTCCGCCTTGGGATCCAGAGACATGACCAAGCAAGTGTTCTGCCTACGTGTCTCCCTCTGGTCAGTGGAGGGGAAGCCCTCCCCACCCCACCCCCACCATGGAAACATGAGGTGAGGGATAAGCAGTGCCCACCTCCCCCCATCTTGTTATGTGGAAACAATTTAAGGGGAAGCAATTGCAAAAGAATATTCGACAGCCATTCAAAAATATGATTTTGGGGAGACTGTTCCTTGACATCAGAAAATTGTTGGGGGGATGGGTTACCATTGTTTTATTCTTATTTACAGAGGAAAATTCTGTAAGAAATACACTAAAAGGTTTTAAAATTCATTATTTAGGGGTAATGGATTTAATGGGAGATTTTAATTTCTTATTGTTCACTGCCTTTTTGAAACTTTCTACAATTTTTTTTTTTACAATTCTACTCAGAAACAAAAGAGAGAAATATGACCGGTTACCAGCCTCTTAACACAATTTCAATCTCTCAAACTAAGAGGACCCTAATGTATGAAGGATTTAAACTACCTTGTTTACTTCTTGGCCCTAGGATTTTTAGAAATGGATCGGGAAAGGGGGACTTTTTCCTTTGTTTCTATATGCACATCTGTATTTTTTTTACAAGCATGCATTACTTTTGAAAATAAAATATAAGCTATTAAAATGTGCATCTTAAAAAGTATTTTTTTAAAAATTTTCTACAGAGGCAGGAGAAACAAAGCAAAGCCAAATATATATATGTATAAACATTAAAGTTTATGGTCGGGCTTGGGTATAGTACCTAGAAGGTAGGTATTTATATCAGGGCTCTGTTTCTGAGAGGTTCAAGGGCACCAAATGGGCATTATAAATATTAATAAAAACTTCAAAAGCTAAACCACATTTTTATGGAGTCAGGAGCATAAACTGAAAGAATTAATTTGGGAAGGAAAAGGTGGTGTTTTTCTATGGTTGTTTTGTTTTGCTTTTGCTGAGAAATCCAGCAGTTCCGATTCTGTCACAAAAAGGAAAAATGTATAGCTTGTTGTTTTGAAAATGGGAGATGATCCAGTGTATGTCAGGCCACAGACAAACATGCAGAGGGTCAAGAATATTGTCTTCAGAATAAAATTTCTATCTAAATGTCTAGTTCCTGCTCTAGCCCCCAGGCCGTTGCAGGAGTTGGGTCATCTATTAGGTGACCCAAGTATGTTTGTACGTATGTGTTTTCTAAAACCTGACCCCAAATCTGAAGAATGTGAAGGGCAAAAAAACATAACTGCCTAACCGGCCTCTTGAAAATAAAAACCAAATTGAACGAGCAGAAAGGATGGGCACTTCTAAGATGAGGCTGCAGGGTGGCGAACTCACCGGGCCGTGATTACAGGGGCCAGCCCTGCAATCCTGCCTTTCCAGCCAGGCTGCGCTCCCTTTACAGGCCTGAGAGCTGCTGCGTTAAAGTTTAATCATCCTAAGACTGTGTTCTATTTGCATAACGCCTTTCATCCCAAGAATCCGGAGGACTTGGTAGACATTCTCGCGTTTATCGTCACATCACCCCCTGAAAAGGGTTATCGTCCTCCTACAGGCCGGGGACCAACGTGGGCAAACAGGTTCCCTGTGTCCCCTGGTAAGCTGGGAGTTAAAGAGAGGAGGGTTGCATGTCTTTGTCACTCAGAAGGAGCCAGGCTAACACACCTTCAGGGATGAACTCGGCCTTCCAATTGAAGAGGAATCCTGTCGATGATGAGACAGCATGGGCATCAGCGGGCAGAACAAGCGAAAGGCTAAGGGCGTGAGAAAAGGCCCGCTGCCCAGGGACCGTGCAGAGGAGGCCTCCTCGACCACGAGATGCCGGAGATTCCACTAACAAAGTCCTCTCTTGAAGTTATGACGCTGCAATCTCAAAAGCCCCCTGTAAAGTGAAGTACCTCTGGAGGTATCCTACATTTAGCCACTTTCAGGCAATAGCATTGCAATACTAATTAATGTATTCAATTTATCTCTAATTATATTGTTAGCCAAATCCTGAGTCTCGGTGGAACAAAACACAAGGCAAATGTATTTTGATAGAAGGAGGGAGGATAGTATGTTTTACATACTCAAGTCCTTTTTTGGAAAGAAGTGATGTATGAATAACCTTAATTAATTAGAAAAATAGATCTGGACCATTTCTGATGGAAGCAGAATAATGTAATGAGAGGAAATAGTCGTGGTTCAAGTCCTGCCTGGCCAACCACCTCAGCAGGCCCATCAATCCTAGTAAGCCTCCATTTCTCTTGTGTTAAGTGAGAATAACAGTGTAGTATCCTGCCTCGGATTCCCCCGGCGGCAAATCTGGAGTCCAGGATCCCAGCAAGTGTGGGTGGTCATCCCAGGGAGCACTCAGAGGAACGGGGGAAGTGCGATAGGGAAGAAGTAGCTTCAACGAGGGCCTTACTTCTGCAGCCTAGCGCTTGCAGTCCCTTTGAGGACCCTTCGGGGGACTGTGAGAACTGCCCTCAGAATCGTCCCACCACGGGGAGAGGAAGTCGGGGGATTTATGCAGGAACTCCCATACCTCAAAGGTTGAGGGTCGCACCTGGGCCAACGACCCACAGGCCCTTCCAGACTATCCGGTGACTGGGCTGAGCATCTGCTCGTGAGGCCAGCGCACACCGAGGCAGAGGGCCACCGCTGTCATGCAGGAGAGGGGCCCGCCTACATGGGACCTCGCGGGGCAGGCCGGGAGTTAGAGAGGGCCACCGGCAGTATCTGCCGCAGGTACGGCTGCTTCATAGAGCTGTTGAGGAGAGTCTCGGAGGACGGTGTGAATAAAGTGCTTACGGTAAGGTTAAGCACAAGATAGAGTCAAAAAATGGCCATTGTCATTGTTATCATTGCTACTTTTATTTTTAGATTACGGTTACTGAACCTAGGACTGCTGTGTTTAATGGCGGGCTCAGGGAGCCAGGAACCAGCCCGAAGCCCCTGGATTAGGTCTGGAAAGCCCTAAGAACGGAGTGAAAATAATACAGGGGTGAGGGTGTAAACTTCACGTCCTCCAGAGTCCCGCCTGGTTGATCCTGGGGAACCCTGGGGGGTGGGCCTTGCCAGAGCCGCAAAGGGAGCCACGAAGGAGGAAAGGCAGGCTACCTGTCCTCACTAGAGCCTCCCAAGATACAGGCGCACCCTTGAGGCGGAAAACCCCAGCCTGTCTCTAGGACAAGAGCTATCCGACTGAAAAAGGAACCCGCAATAAAGATTTCTGATTTAGCCTGGGCTACATGACCCTTTCACCCAAGTTTTGCTTCGACGTTAGGCCCAATTCACCAGGCATGAATCCGCACAAATTAATTCCCAGGGAAAACAGCAGTTTGTGAAGACAGCGGACACCCTTTGCCAAGCAGCTGAGCCTGTCAGTCAGTCGGGCGGATGCTCCATGGCTGTTTTGGCTGAGGAGGAATACAATGGCGCGAGGTGAACTCCTGTCGGCAGGCACAGTGGCTCGCGCTCTCTGAATACATCACAACTCCCTTTGTGCAGCCCTGTGCTTTTACCACCCTCGTATATGGAACACGGCTTACAAAAGGAAACAGTTTTGTTTGGCAGGTGGGAAATCATTTCAATTGTGCTATTTTTCTGTTTACTCAAATAAATATACAGATGCTTTTATTTTCCACAAAGAATTGTTATCGCTATTTGAATCTATGTTGCTTCAAAAAACAAACATCTTACTTTTAGTATCAGAGCAGAGCATTCTGTTCCTTGGAGAAGTGATATTCTTTAGTAGACTGGTGGGAAACCTGTAGAATATTGAAAGGGTGAGACAAATTCCAGAATAAACAACACAGAACCTTTGTTTTCTGAACTCTAACGACTATGATTGGTCCCTACCATAGGGTGGACATCAAATGCTGGAACATGAAGGATCGGCCCAAAGGACAAGCCCAGAGGGCTCCAGGCCCTCCCTAACACCCCAACTGATCTTGTGAGACTATTGTGAGGGTTTTCTGTCTGTCCATGTGTCTATCTATATCTTCTTGCCCACATGAAGCCCCATCATCCCTCACAAGCCCACGTCCACTTCCAGCTGTGCTCTGTGGACACTCACTCCCTCTCGGATGAGCAGGTGCTTACTGAGACCTGGACAAGATCTCAAAGTACAATGAATCTCATGCAAAACTCACTGGATTCCCTTGTGGTTTCCTTCTACCACCCCACTATTCAAGTCCCGACTCCTACAGGGTGCCACATCGGCCAGCTGTTTGTGTCCTTGCCTGGCCAAATCTCTCTGGGATTCTTTCTAATCTGATTTAGTCTTTGTCCTTCCAACCCATAAAACTGACGCTAACTTATATAATAAGAGTAGAAAAGCCAATGTGCTCCTGTTGTTGGCTGGCTTGTCTCTCTTTTGCCTTTTGTATCTGAGTCATTATCATCATCGCCCTTGAAATAAGTGACAATTAATGAGTGTTTATATGTATTATCCTGAGTCGTTCTCAAAACACAATAAGGGAGATAACATGATCCCTATTTTATGAAGGAGGAATCTGGAGCTTAGAAAGATTAAGTCATTGACCAAGCTATTATAGAGCTAGACGGGGGAGAACGGGCAGATTAACCCGGTCTCTGCCTCCATAGCCTGAGGTCTAAACTACCATGGACTCCACTTTCCCCTATCTGATCAGGCCGTGGGCTCCTGGGCGGGGGG
>NC_048219.1:57941643-58038792 GCF_002007445.2 Ailuropoda melanoleuca | reverse complement strand
TGGGGGGGGCCCTTCCAAGCAGCCCCGTATGTAGATTTTTCATCCATAAAGTCTATAATCACCATATCCTTTGTGTGCAGTGCACCACCCGCTCATGAAGCCCCTTCCACATGCAGTCTCTTGTTGGATTCAAATGGCAACAGTCATGATAGGGATCAGCCAGGCAAAACTCGGCCTTCTCTGCTTAAAACCCAAAACTTGAAATTCCACATTCCCTAGCCACAAGAGCCGCCAATAAACTGTATCTCCTTAGCTTCATTTTTTTTCCCTCGCCCTTCGGGCTGCATGTCTCCACCACACCTTGCATCCACCTTTTCCTCTGTTGCCTCTACAGAAACAGAATGTGGTTTCCTCTACGTGAAGCGTCCCCTGATGGAGTTACCTGCATGTGTCAATGGCAGGATAAATGTCCCACAGTGGAAACCTAGTTAGAACGTCCTCATATGCAGAATTTTAAATCAGCAGCAAGGATTTTCTCTTTGCAGAAAACTGGGGCATAATCAAGGCTTTCAATGGAGGGCAGAAAAGAGGAATCACAGAAAATCAGCTCAATATTTTTAAGATGTGGAAGGGAGATAAAGGAAGTGTTCTCTCAACTATTTCTTGGGCAGAGAGACAGGATCCTTTTTTTCCTCTTGAAGGCCAAGACGTTTCCTCAGTTCTTGCTGTGCCCTTGCAGATCATTCCATGGTCTGATCCTGCTTGCCCTGAGTACCTGTAAGAATAGAATCACTCACTGGCAAAGAGTGCGGTGTGAACACTGAACGACTTGGCCCACTGTCACAATGCCACCACTCATTAGCAGTGTGACCTAAAGCAAGCTCTTTAATAGGCTTCCTGAATCCATTCCACATCTATAAAATGGGCATAATAAATCCACCTCAAATAAGGATTAATTAAGAATGCAAAGCTCTTAGTGCCTGCGGAAAGTCCCTAGCAAACTGGAACTGCTAATATGCATAATATTATTCTTAATATCTCTTTAAAGGCTGTTTTTGCTCAGGAGATTTAAGTATCCTGCAAGTTGGTGATAACAAATATTAGTATAGACGGTAAGTTATAGCAGTCACAGTAAATAATACTCTCTGACCTAATTAAAGACACCCAGAGCTCAATGTCTTCACACAATCCAGTTTTATTTCTCACTAATGGCAAGTCCCCAAGGTAAGTGTTCCTGGTCCAACACACCCCTGTGTTGTTCTTCTCCAAGTGGTGACCCAGGGCCTTCTTGCCTCTCTCTGGTGACTTCTAGATATTGCCTTTCAGCCACTCAGGGGAGGAGAGAGAAAGAGAGGAGAGAAGTCCATGGGAAATGTTTAATGGCCACTCACATTCTGGTGCCCCGCCGTCAATGACGGGAGCCCATCTAGATGCAGAGGGCCGGAAATGCCGCTGATCTGCGTGCCCAGAGAGGACAGAACCAGTTATGGGTGACCACGGTAGAAGGGATGGGCACGGGAATCACTTCACTTCTAATTTTGATATAAGTAGGACCTATATTTTGGAGGCCTGGGCCAAAACAGAAATCAACTTGGTCACTTTACATTAAAAACATTTCAACAGAAAACAAGAATGGGGCTACCAGAGGCAAACCTGAAGAGAATAGAGGCTTGATTTTGATGTTCCCCTCACTTATCTCTCCCCTGCTCCCCTTTCTTAATCAGTGTCTTTCTCTGTCTTCTCGCCTCCCAGACCCCCAGCATAGGGCCCCCAAGCAGTGCTGTCTCTTCTAGAACTGCTTCGGATTTTTCAGACAATGATGTCCATTAAAATATGCCTTATTTCCTCAGAGCCATATTGTCTGATAGGTGACAGCTAATTAATCTGATAAAGTAATTCATGCAGCTAGAATAATGGTTATTGTGGGAATTGTGTTAGTAGGCCCAAGTAACCTGTATTTTTAATAGGTTCCTTCTAGAGACAATGCCTTAACCCAAATAAATTGCTCTAATGGTGAGAACGGTTCAAATGCAAGAATCTCAGCCACAATGGGCAGCTCTGAGAGGACACGTGGAGCTGGGACAACTCTCAAAGAAACAGTGGACCCCTGAACTTTGTTCCCTTTCACTTAGCACTGTTTTAATTGAGGTGGTGAATTATACATCTGTAAAACATTTTGATATTACATCGAATCATTTAGTCAGAAAGGGTTCTCAGAAAAGCACTACATATCCAGGGAAGCTACACAAGATTCCTGATATCTTTTCCTTTCCTTCCTAAATATGGAAATCCGGTTCCCAGGATGCGTAGTAACATGCAATGACTCCATAGGGGTCATAGTAATCATGGTAATTATGTTCACAAATTAAAATCCCTCATTGACTATTGATTGAGGAAGAATCGCTTTGGGTCTACTTCTTCCTGAATCCACGGTGTTGTAAGTTTTTTGTTTCGTGTGTTTTGCTTTGTTTTGTTTTGTTCGTTGGATGCCTGCAAAAGCAAAGGTTTTTGTGGTGAATGTCAAAGAACCCCAGGCCCCTTCAGCGTGAATTGTTTCCTTGTGAGCAGGTTCATAAATGAGCAATTTTTGGCTTCTGCATGCTGTGAAGAAGAGAGCTGCTCTTTCTGATGTCATAAGGTGAGAGAGAGACCTTTGCAGGCTCGTTCAGGGTATGAGGGCCGCCCACGACTCCTGTCAGACACCAGAAACAAGGCAGAGAAAGAGCCAGACGTTGCAGCTGGAGTCGCTGTGCGGAGAACCACCCTCCTTGGGATGTCAAAGGGCCCCGACTCCTGGGGACTGCCCCTGAGGTTGGCTCTCACATTCAGTGTCCTTTCCCTTCCTTGATTCTTCTTGAACCCCACTGGAATGCTGAACTTTTCAGTCACCCAGTGAGTTAGAGATAACCCACCCCCACGCTAAAGGTTGCAAAGCTGGGATACAGAGAAAGATACGAATTTCCCACTACCATGTGGGTAATGATGGCTCATGAGGACCTAGTCTTCCATCTCCCGACCAAGCCAGCCTTCTTCTCCCAGAGCCCTTATGTGATCGGCTTTCAATAGCAGCAAAAGGAAAACTCATTCCCACCACGGTACTACTGAGGAGGAGAGAAACGTGGCAGATAAATCTGAGTTCAAATCTGGCCTGGCCTCACACTGGCCACGTAACTTTGTGAAGTTCCCTGCGGTCTCAACCTTGGTCTCCTCCTCTTAGAATGGGGAGCACAGGAACCACACAGGGTAATTGTGAGGGTCACGTGTGCTGACATGTGTGAAATGCCCAGCATCTGGAAAGCACTGGCACTAGAACCACTAATAAATGATGATATTTTATATATACATATATATAACACAAATTATATAATATTTATTTTATATAAAATATTTATATATTTTATGTATATAAAATATATATATATGTGTGTGTGTGTGTGTATATATATATAACATTTATTAGACCCCTCCTAGTTATAGTGCCCTGGGCTGCAGTCTGAAATACAATAGGATATGTCTCTGCCCTCGATGGGCTTAAAAGTCTAGTTGGAAAGACAGGCTATGTGAAATAGCAAAAGAGTGTATTTTCAGTGCTAAATGAATGAAACAGAAAATCATTACAATCGGAAAGAAGCAGCAGCAGTAACAAGCAGGAAGTGTCCGGGTGGTTAAGCGGGTTTTGGGAGAGAGTTCAGTACAGTTCACACAGGTGAAGAACGGGGAAAGCACGTCACCCACACTAGGGAAGTGCCCAGAGCAGGGACAGGGAGGCTTGCATTTTGAACAAGAAACTCTAAGTTAACACAAATGGTTGGCTCTTTGATTCCACACTCAATGAAGAAGGACACTCAGACTGCACTTTGAAAGTCACTCCCTGAGAATCTGCAAATGACACCAAGATCTAGCACCCTACCTAAAAGCCCAGTCCTCCCTCGTAAGATCAACTAATGTCCCTTAGAACCTTGTGTAGGGAGGCGGTGTGAGGGGTCAGATGACTTGGCTCACCCTTCAAAAGGCCCCCACGTCATCCAGGTAAAGCTGACTAACATAACTGCCCGCAGGGAGGGGGTCATGTCAAGTTCTTGTTTCTTTTCATAGATGTTGGCAAGACAGATTAGAACTCTCCACAGCGCTATTTTCCATCTTTTCCTCAGAGGGCTATGGCCTACTCTTATCATTCAACAGAGATTCCCAACGGGGGAGCTGACCTCTGTGCGTGCACGCACTTAGCCAAAGCGATGTCTTGAGCAAGCAGTGTTTCTTAGTGGGTATATGCGTCACTGGGGCATCTTATCGAAATGCAGCTTTTGGTTCAGTAAGTCTAAGCAAGGTCTGAGATTCGGCACTTCTAACAGCTCCCAAGTCATGCCAAAGCTGCGGCTCCACAAGCCACATGGAGAGGTGCAGTTGGGTAGCTTCAGGTGGTTTGGGTATTATGTTCATAGCGTGCAGAACCACTGGTCTCCAGAGACCAGGTCCCCCTGCCCCCGAGTTCCTGAGGTGCAGCCCTGCTCAGATGCACTGGTGTACAGGCACTCTATTCTGCTTTCCCAGGGGACGCTTGCCATGACCAGGAGATGCCCCTTAGAGGTCTGTTAGCTCATGACTAGAACACCTGAGACCACATGGACACCTATTCCCAGACCACTTAGATGTGAAGTCATGGCAACCTCGGCCGTGTTCATAGAACATTCTATATGTGGATGTCAGGAGACTCTCCCAGACCCCATAAATCTAAAAGCCAGGCTGCCCTCTGCAGACACTTCCTGCTGAAGGATTTAGTAGTTCGGGGCAGAAGGAGAGAAGGCAAGAGAGACAGCAGGAGCTCAGAATCCCCCCACAGTGGGGGCTAGGAATGCTGTTTCGAGTACCACTGTTTGGGGTTCAGGGCAGATCACCTCAAGGCCTGCGTGTAGTCAGAACAGAGCTCTGGAAGGGAAGTGTTCCCACGGCTTCCGCGTTCTAAGAGAGCAGTACCTGCTTTTCCCCACTGACATGGTGACATACTGATCCGCCAGTTGCCTGCCACCCACTGTCAGCCTGGGTCACAGGCACCGAGGGCCTGGAGGTAGCACTGGTTTGGTCCAGACCCCCTCCTATGCCCATAACTCTGAAACTACATGACATCTTAACCTTTATAAGAATTTCTTCAAGACAGCATTTAAAAACACCCAAATCTTTCTTGACCTTTACATTTTAACAGAGTTTTTTTTTTCTTAAATTGATGTTACAATAATTTTTTTAAGCTGTGGCATTTTTAAAGCTACTTCAAGAGGAAATTCACTTTGCCTTACCTATCCTATTTGAGACCAATCATTAATCATGAAGGGAAGGCACCAAGGACTCAAACCCAGCTTTATTATGTTTTCGTGTTTGTGACATTTCCTTTCTATCAGCCAGTGGGAAGTCCCTACCATTTTCGTTTATTATCTACAAGTTGTAGAATTTGTTTCCCAGGTCCCATCACTTTCCACACTCTCTCCGACATGGCCCAGAGAGCAGTGAGAGAGCCCTCAGACTGGCGTTTGCAGAGAATGGCTCAGGGATATCATCTTTAACTCTGTAAAGTGCAAGTCTATTTTGTCTTAGGCAAAACAGACCTTTCTGCCTGTCAAAGAACAATTTAGCTGTCACATTCCAGTCTTTTTTCTTTTCTCCCGAGAAGGGTGACTCTTATAAAGGGAACATGGATGCTGGGCCCATAATTTCACTGGGGCTTAGTTCAGAAGTCACGAAAAACAGCACCCACAGGCCACGGGGCTCCCAGTTCTGCATGCCTCTAGTCAGAGCAGTAGCACCAGCTCCTTCTAAACCAGGGGTTCTTAACCTGGAGTTCATGGATGCAGGTGTGTGTATAGAACTCAGAAAGCTGTGAATCAGATGGGGAAAAAATGCATCTTTACTTTTATTAATGTCTAACTAAAATTTAGCATTTTAGTCAATTATGAATATAGGCAAGAAATTACTGTGGTATTAGCAGTGTCTTAATTGTGTCACCAACAGAAATCACAGACTTCATTTTTGTTTTTGTTTTTTAAGATTTATTTATTTAGAGAGAGAGAGAGTAGTGGGGGAGGAGCAGAGGGGGAGAGGGAGAAAGAATCTCAAGCAGACTCCCCACTGAGCACAGATCCTGACATGGGGCTCAATCCCATAATCCTGAGATTGTGACCTGAGCTGAAATCAAGAGTCAGATGCTTAACCGCCTGAGCCACCGGGTGCCCCAGAAATCACAGATGGTTTCATATCACATTACAGTGGTTGAAGATACGTTGAAAAATTGCTTATATTCACCTATACTTGAAAATATGATAGTTATTGGTCTGGCTGCTAGATATTGTTATTTAATACATTAACAAAGAAGCACATATATTACTATATCACACATTTGTGTTTTAATACTTTAATAATTATATTTTTATGTAATTGGTTTCTTTCGCAATGCTATGTATTTTATGTTGTGCATATTAAATCATTATTCTGAGAAGAGTCCATAGTTTTCGCTAGATACCAAAGGCACACACAAAGAATGGGTGAGAACCCACGTTTGTCCACGTTCCTGAGTGTCCGTGTCATTCATTTTTGTATCATCCCTGATGCTTGTAGGAATTTAAGTGGACTTGCTTAGGTTGAGTGATCTTTCAGACCACTTTTTCTTTGCATTAGGAGCTGTGTGCTATTATCACAGATGATATAAGGGTCATCCATTAATTTTATCTTTCATTTATTTAAAATATCCCTAATGACCTTTATCAAGCTTTCTGCCAAGTACTGTAAAAGATTCTCAAATGAATAAGACATTGTCCCTGCCTCCATGATCTTGGACTCTAATAAGAAGTTTACAATGCCTATAAACTCTTGATTAAATTATAAGCATTCTGGGCTGTTATTCCCATCACTAGCAAGATCTACACCTGAGTAGCAAAGACACCCTACCCAGGCTTATACCTGGTGTTGTCCAGGGACAGAAGTGTTTCTTTTTCATCTTCTTCCAGAAATTGTGAGGGCCTTCATCCAACAGCCATTTATTAAGTACCAATAGGATGAATAGGCAAGGGAGTTAGATGACTTCAGAATTTCTGACTTGAGTCTCCAAATGGAGAATGCTACCTTTCAACAAGAAACAGAATTTGTGTGGGGAGAGGTGAGATCAATACTGTAGAGGAAGGAAATTGTTGAGTTTTGAACTTGGTGAATTTGACGTTGCAGGATTTTAATGGAATACACGGACCCAAAACTTATGAAAAAGTCTAGGTTCAAAATCTAAACATGGGAGTCATTAATGGTATGGGTGGTAAGTTAAACCACTGGCAAGGGTGAGTTTACTCTTTTAACATGCAAACATACATTCTTTGAGGACTTCCAAGTAGCTGAAGACAATGACAGCTGTATATAGTAAGTAACCTCCCAGCCCTTCCCTCCACCAAACAATCCAAAATAAATTCAGAACTGTGAAATCTCTATGCAAAATCACACTCTCAATACTACTTAAAGAAAATGCTGAGTGCTAACAGTGCTTAAAAAAAAAATTGTGAGTAAAAAGAGAAAAAGAAACAAATCCCATGCCCTTCTGCCCCTTACTTTTCCCACCAGAGAGCTTGGCTATAAGCAAAGGCAGACCAATAAAAACTGCTAGGAATCCAGAGGAAGGGCACAGGCAAGAGGACCTCAGGGAAAGTTGGAGAGTGCACCAGAAAGATTAAACAGAGCAGGACTTTAGGAAGGGGGTTTCAAAGCATGTGCCTCTTAAAAAGGTAGGCAGCTACTGAGAGGGCCAGACACACAATTTAAAGGGATAGACACAGTGAGCAAGTATGATTTAAAGGGACTGTCTCAAACACATAGTTTCTAGGAGGGGGAAAAAGAAGAATAAGAAGAAGGAAGAAGTGTCCTTTAGCAGTTTAGATGGTGAAGTAGAAAAGAAGAAAAGTGTAGGGTCCTGCAAGGAAAAAAAAAATAGATGAGTAAAATTGGTGGACTCATAATCCCTCCCCCACCACCAAAACAAACAGAAACCTGCCAAAGTACCTGAATTTTACTAGACCAACAGTGAAGAGTGTCACTTAACTAGGAACCATGTAAAACATTCCAATATCGTGAAAATGAAAGACAGAACAATAAACTCCAAAAAGACTATTGTAGAATGAATTTTCACACAAATCAACTGAGGAAAAGCCAACCTCTCCCCAAAAAAACATGAAGCAGAAGGAAACTTTAAGTTTACACTCAATACCAAATTAAATATATCCTAACAAGCATTTGAGGATATGAAAAACCACTTCAAATTAGAAATTCAAACACTGAGAATAGAAATGGACAAAAGAATTAAAAAAAAAAAGCAGGGAGAAATTTAAAAAATAGTTGATTGAACTCAAGGAAAAAAATAGAAGAAAAAAGATAGTATTATCTCAAAAATAAAGAAGAAATTACAAAATGCCCAAGAGAAAAGAGACTCAAATGAAAATTTAATAAGGGGCATCAAAGAAAGGCAGAAAAACAGCCAAGAGCAGGAAAATGACACAATGGAAGATATAAAATGGATCAGAGAAAAATAGTAGCAACAGAAAACAGGCAAAGAAGGAATAATATTTGTATTATTGGAGTCCCTAAAGAACAAAAAGCGAAAACAAATGAAACACAACTACTTTTTAAAATGATAATCCAAGAAATTTTTCCAGAGACAGAAAAAGACCTGAATCCCCCCACTTTGAAAGGCTTACTAGGTACCTGGGAAAATTAACCCAAAATGATCAAAACAGAGTCAAATTCTAGTAAAAGCATGAGATCTCAAAGAAAAGATATAATCTTCAAGTCCTCCAGGCAAAAAGAACAAATAATTTTTGCAAAACATTTTTTTCTGCAAAATTAACAACAGTAAAAGAGTTTGACTGGCATCAGTTTTTATTTATTTTATTTTTTAATTTTTTTAAAGGATTTATTTATTTGTTCGAGAGAGAGAGAGAGCACAGGAGGGAGGGGCAGAAGGAAGAGAGAATCCTCAAGCAGACTCTTCACTGGGCATGGAGCCCAAAGCAAGGCTTGATCTCACCACCCTGAGATCATGACCTGAGCCACAGTCAAGAGTTGGACACTTAACTGACTGAGCCACCCAGGCACCCCAACTGGCATCAGTTTTTAAAACCAATGTACAAAGAAAGCAACAACAGAGTAACATTGTTCAAGAGTTCAGTGAAAGAAATTGTGGAAAAGGATTTTATATACAGTCAGGAAGTCCTTGACTACATTAACTAACATTAGGATATATCTAATATAGCAAATAATAATTTCAACATATAGGAACTTAGGGAATGTTGGACCTATGAACTGTCCTTGAAGAATCTACTAAGGAATGCTTCTACCAACCAAATCATGAGTGGGGGAGCGTCAATAAAAGGGCTGATACAGAGCATTTTAAAACATATAAATATGCATGTAATACTAAAGCAAAGGTGGGGGGTGGGAGTGAAAGGCTACCATACAGCTGTTGTACATTGTGACAAAGTAGAAATACTGCAACTAAAAAATAGGAGAAATGGTAGAAAAGTGGGTATGCCTGTATTGCCATAAAGGCATTCAGTGGACGGTAAAGGATCAAACTCCTGATTTGGGGGAAAAGAATTTTTAAAATAGGTAAACCACTAGCTAACTTAATCCCCCTCTAAAGGGAAAATGAACAAAAATATAAGGGAAAAAAAAAAGAAATGAAATGAAAAGAAGGAAATAACCATTGAAACAATTTTTTTCAGAATTTTTTTTTTAAATCATAAGAGACTTAGGTGCAAACCTCTGTGCAAATAAATTCAAAAACCTAGATGAAATGGGCAACTTCCTAGGGAAATACATATTGATATCATTAGGGTTAGAAAGCTTCAACAGAGCAATTTCCATGTAAGAAAGACAGTTATTAAGGAGCTCCCCCACCAAAAAAAAAAAAAAAAAAAATCACCAGGCACAGCTGAATTCACAAAGCATGGTACCAAACCTTCAAATACTAGCTAGTCCCAATGCTCTATAAATTGCTTCAGAACATTGAAAATGAAAGAAGACTTTTTAATCCCTTTTATGGTGCAAATACTCCTAGCTAAACAAATAAAGACAATACAAAAAAAAAAAAAAACCCACAGAGCTCAACATTCACAAACATCAGTGCAAAAATTCTAAACAAAATACAGATCATCTTCGACTTATGACAGAATTACAACCTGATGAAACCATCATACGTTGAAAATACCAGAAGTAAAAAATGTATTTAATACACCTAACTGACGGAATATCACAGCTTAGCCCAGCCCACCCTGAACATGCTCAGATCACTTACATCAGCCTACACTTGGGCAAAATCATCTCCCATAAAGACCATTTTATAATAAAGTGTTGACTATCAGATGTAATTTATTGAGCACTGTATTGGAAGTAAAAAACAGGATGTGTGGGTACACAACAGTCAGTGCATCCACCATTTACCCTCCTGACCCGCTCAGACAGCTGGCAGCTGGGGCTCCTTGCTCCTGCCCAGCATCACAGGAGAGGATGGCACAGCATATCGCTAGCCCAGAGAAAGATCTGAATTTAAAGTGTGATTTCTCTGAACGCATATCACTTTAGCACCATCATAAAGTTGAAAAATCGCAAGTCGAACGAACTATCCCACATGGGAGAAGCATCCGTATTAGCAAACGTGATCCAACACACTTAACATTTCTTTGAAACTAACCAAATGTTGCGACTTTCCGGAGCAAACACTCCTAATCTCCTAAATTCCCAAATCCCCTCATTTGGGCTTCCTTTGCAATCTAGATAGGCTAAGAATTTCCCAAATCATCAAGTGCTGGTTCATTTTTCACCTGACAATTCTTTTCTCAATTTATGTCTTTCCTCTGTCACTTTACTATGAGCAAAAAGAAGAGACCAGGCCTCACCTGCAGTATCTCACTTGGAAATTTCCTTAGCTAAATATCCAGCTTCGTTACTTACAAATTCTGCTTTACACACAACTTAGGACACAAGTCAGCTAACTTTTCTACCACTATATGACAAAGATCATCTCTCTCCCACTGTCTAGTAACAGACTCCTCATTTCCTTCTGGATCCTCACCAAAAGAACCTTTAACATTTATAGTTCTACTAAAATTCGGTTTAAGGCAACCCAGGCTTTCCCTATCCTGTACCTCAAAATCCTTCCAGCTTCTACCCATTATCCAGTTTTAAAGCCACTTCCCATATTTAGGTATTTGTTGCCTCCACACCTCAATTCCCAGTACCCAAATCTCCATCTGTTTTCTATGGCCAGTCTTAGAAATGCTCACAAATTCTACCGCTTCAAACAGGAATTTAACCTGGAGGTGAGAAGTCTGAAGTCAAAGCATTGGGAGGGTCACGCGCCTCCTATGGGCTCTGAGAGAATCTACTCCTTGCTTCCTCCAGCTTCTGGTGGCACCAGCATGCCTTGGCTTGTGGCATCCCTGCAATCCGTCCTCCTATCTTCACATCACCTTCTCCTCCATGAATGCGTCTAATCCCACTCTACCTCTCTCTTATAACCATGTGTTTAATGCCTTCAGGGCCCACTTGGATAACCCAGTATTAAATATAATATTTCTAAGACAATTTCCTCATCTTTCCTCAGAGCCTTAATTTAATCACACCTGCGAAAACTTTATCATAGAAGATAACTTAACCGAACCAACGTGAGTTCACTCCTTGGTGAGTCAGAAACTGTGCCGGGTTGAGTTGTGGCACAAAGCATACTTTACTTGCAGCAAATAAGGAGGTCTTGGGGAGTTCCTTCCACAGCCATGATTCCCCAGGCAAGGGTGGATGGGTTCCTTTTATTTAGGGTTAGGATGAATATTTAGAATGGGAAGCCCTGTCATCATAACATAGAGGTCATGCATGCACCTTAGGGAAACAGGCCAATATACACATTTTGTGCTGTGTAAATGAGGCTTGTCCTCCTCCTCAGGTGGGGATTTTAGTGTGATAATGAGGTAAAGGTAGTTGTCGGTCATTCTAGGGGTCACTCCACCGTCCATCTGCACAGGCTCGATTCAGGGGTTAAGTCCAAACTGCTCTGGGTGGTCTGGGCTGGCTGGAGGTCTTGTCGGGACAGACACTGTCACTGGAGGGGTGGTTTCACTTTCCATTTCCCTGAGTTAAGAGATAAGCTGGAAAGAAGAGCTTAAGGAAAAATGTGAAACAAAGGTCAGTGAGTACAAGCAGGTGGATAGCAGAGGTCAGGTGTTGGGGTCTACCTGGGGACAATAACATTTACAGATTCTTGGGGTGTAGGACCTAATGGCCATTATTCAGCAATAAGTCCTAAAGGGAAAAATTATTTAACTATTTCCATAGAGAAAGCAACTGACAACATTTAACACACACTCATGGTAAAACTACTCCAGTACATAGAATTAATGCACACTTTCTCAACATGATGATTGGTTCTAAAGCCAGTATCTTACTTAATGGAGAAACATTCAAGCCATTACCATTATGCTCAAGAACAAGACACAAATGCCCACTATGTCTGCTACTACTGAATTAGCCAATGCAATGGGACAAGAGAAATCAGTTAGAGGCATAAGAATGATTAAAGAAAAAAAACAAAACTATATTTGCAGATATGACAATATACCTGGAAAACTCCAGAAAATCATACTAAAACTAATTCAAACAAAAGAATTTATTGAAGTAATAGAATATAAAATTAACATATAAAAATCAATAGCCTTTATATGGACAAACAATAAACAGGGGATATAATGACAGAAAATCCCATTTACAACAGCCTCGAAATGTAGTAAATATTTAAATACTTACAAAGAAATTTAACGAGAAATGTGCAAGCCTGTATAAGGAAAAATTTTTAAGCACTCCTGAAAGATACTAATAAAGGTCTGAGTAAATGGAAAGACATCCCATGTTCTTGGATAGGATTATATAGCATTATAAAAATATCAGTTCTCCCTAAGTTAATTTATAAATTTGCTACAATTACAATAAAATACCAACAAGCTATGTTCTGGAGTTGGACAATCTGCGACTAAAGTTCATACAGGGAAAAAAAATTGCAAGATTGGTAGAAAAACACTGAAAAAGAAAAAAATGTGTGGGGGTACCAGAAAATAAAACATTCTATAAAACCTTGATAATTAAAACGGTGTGGTGCAGGACCATGAATAGAAAAAATAGACAAACAGACTAATGGAATAGAATAGCCCAGAATTAGACCCAAATACAAATGGAAATTTAGTATATGGGAAAAGTGGCATCTCAAATCACTGGGGTAAAGATGAACTTTTTAATATACAGTTCTGGAACAACTAGGTAGTCATTTGGAAAACGATAAAATTAAATCCGTATCTCACATCGTCCGGTAGAATAAACTCCAAGTAGATTAGGAATCTAAATGTAAAACCTGAAACCACACAGTATAAAGAAAAACATAGCTAAATGATTCTTTAACCTTGGTAAGAAAAAGGCTTTCTAACTATAATTTAAAATCCAGAGACAATAAAAAAGATTGCTAAATTCGACTGTATACAAATTAAATATTTTGCATGACAAAAACACTGTAGGGGCGCCTGGGTGGCACAGCGGTTAAGCGTCTGCCTTCGGCTCAGGGCGTGATCCCAGCGTTATGGCATCGAGCCCCACATCAGGCTCCTCTGCTATGAGCCTGCTTTGTGTTCTCTCTCTCTCTCTCTCTCTCTCTCTCTCTCTCTCTCGCTGGCTGTCTCTATCTCTCTGTCGAATAAATAAATAAAATCTTTAAAAAAAAAACACTGTAAACAAAGTAAAAGGAAAACAGACAAATGGGGAGAAAATATTTTAATATATACTAGGAAAAAAAGGGCTATATTCTTCATATATAAAGAAATCTTAAAAATTGAGAGGCAAAGGACCAAAACCCTAATAGAAAAATAAGGGAAAGACATAAACAAATAATTAACTGAAAAGAGAGAGATTAAAAATGGCCCTCAAACATATGGGAAAATGCTTAAACTCAGTCATAATTAAGGAAATCCTTTTCTCACCTATTAAAGTGGCAAAACTCTAAAAACATCAGAGTACTTTCTATGAGTAAAGCTCCCTTGTGAAGCTATGGGGAATCAGGCACTTGCATACATTCCCAGCGGGAATGCAAATCGGTAGAAACCTCCTGCAGGGACATTTGGCAATATCTAACAAAATTGCATAAACATTTTATTTCTGATCTAGCAAGCCCACTTCCAGGGGATATATCTCCAATAATATGAAAATACACATGCACAAACATATTCATTGCTACACTGTTTGTAATTGCAAAGCACTTAAATGCCCATATGTAGGAGAGTGCTTGAATACATGGGTAGATCTCCACAAAGGAGTACTATACAACTGTATAAAAGAATGTGGAAAACCATGACATTCATTATTAAGTGAAAAAAGGCAAAACCCCTGTTTAAAAGAAACAAAAGGTTCAAAATAGTCACTTTTGCTAAGTGCCACCAAGACTTCATACTGAACCTGTGAAAATTAACAAAGGGAAACCTCACTAAAGTGGACTGAGGATGGTAGAAGGGGAGGCAGGAAGGGGGAGTCATCCATTCAATGTCAACTACAGGAACAATTGTCAATAATGGGCTGCAATAGGAAAAGATGAGTCTTCTATAGGAAACTGACCACCCCTGCATCTCAGCCAATGAGAGACCGTCATCACCCTTAACATTTGCCCCTCTCCAATGGACTTTATTGAAAACAGCTCCCAACTTCCTTCTTCTTCTCTATAAAACGATGTTCCTTTCTTTTGCTGGTTGGACTTGCCTATGGTTTTGCCATAGCTCGCTTGTCCTTAATAACAATTCTCTGTTATTCTGAAATAAACCCATTTTTGTTGGTAGAATAATTGGCAGTTTTAATTTTAAGGTTAACAAATCTAATTGCAGTTTCAACCTCTCCCAGGAGTGGAATTTTAAACCAATCACTCTGGAATTTCCCCTTCAGCACTAGTGAGGTAATCTGCATGATAAAACCCCCTGCCTTCCCCTAAGGGAAAGTAACCTTGCCTGAAATAATCCGCTCTTTTAACTTCCCGTATCACCCTCCTTCTTCCTATAAAAACCTTCTTCCATTTTGTACAACTCCTGAGAGCTCCTTTCTACTTGCTAGGTGGGATGCTGCCTGGTTCCTGAATCATTGAATAAAGCCAATTAGATCTTTAAATTTACTCAGTTGGATCTTTATTCTTTAACACTCCAAAGAATATCTAAGAGTACGTGATCTTTGGTGTCAGAATTTAGATATAAGAAACTACCTAGGTGTCTGCCCCTTTATGCAAAAGAAATTCAACACAAATAAACAGAAGTTGCATAAACTGGAAGTATCTGCCTCAAAATACTTATCAATGAAAAGGAAAAGATAGTAACCTTACAGTAGAGAAACCAGAAGACACCAGCCTAACCAAGGGATCAAGGTAAATACCACAGTAATAAAACCATATCATCAATCTCTTGATCTAATGGGCTAAAAAGAGACATAGTATCATTTCTGTGGTATTCTTGCCAAGACTCTGCATTTGTAAGAAAGCATTATTAGACAAACCTAAATGAAAGGGTATTCCTCAAAATGACTGATCGTTACTCTTCAAAAAGTGCCAAAGTCATGAAGGACAAGCAAAGACTGAGGACCTGTCACAGATTGGAGGTAAGAGGCAATGTGGGGTCTTGGATCGGATCCCGGAACCAAAAAATGATATTTGCAGGAAAATTAGTGAATTTCTAATCAGGTCTGTAGTTTAGTTAATAATATTGTACTAATGTTCATTTCCTATTCTTGATAATTATAATATGGCGATGAGAGTTGTTAACATAAGTGGAGGCAGGGTGAAGGATAGGAAGGAACACTTTGTTATAGTATTTTTTCAACCTTTCTTAAGTCTATAATTAGTTCAAACTAAAAGGTTGCCCAACAGCAAAAACGAACTAAATAAATAAAATTAATTTAACTTGTATTCAGGTTTTTTTGTGGAAACCTCCACCTTTCCATCGCTCTTCTATAAAAGTTTCAAAAACATTTCTAAAACCACATGCCACTCATCTGTAGCTCACAATGATCAGACGGGCAGCCTGGAAGGTTGCCAAATTAGTGAAGAAGAGGAGAAAGCTGGAAGGGGCTTCCGAGGAGGAAAGGGAGCATCTGAGCGAGAGATTTTTCAATGACCTCTTTTGTGTTGCTAAATTTATTCATAACCTGGAATGGGCTACAACCATCACAAGGACACAAAACTCATCAGGTAAATTCAAGGACTTTTTAAAAATGCATCTAACCACCTCCTGTCCAAAACATTCAAGCTTAACCTTTCTTTCGAAAATGCAATCTGCTCTTTACACCCTGCCCGCATACCAGACTCGGAGACCTAGATTGTCACACGAGCAGAACCATCACCTTGTCCTGATTCAATAGGTTCTTGTTGCTACATTATCAGCTTGAGATCCTAGGGGTATGTGGATATGTGCCTATTTATTGCTGGGAGTTCATGCACAATTTATGTCCTTCACATAACTTTGTCCTTCAGAGCTGTCTTTGGAGCTCATTTCAATTATGTTTCCCCAACAACTCTATTAGAAGGTGACTGTTTTCTCTTCCTGTTCAAAGTAAAAGAAATGAAACAAAGATCCTGAACAATTAATGGAGGGGCTCCTGATAGAAAGAGTTTGATAAACGTAATGCTCGCTCTGATATCTCCAGCCTCTGCACCCCCTTTTTGGTCTACAAGACCGTGCTGCCCTGGCAAATGCGGACGCAGAGCTAGTGACCACAGGTAATGCAGCTGACATGCGTTCCCTTGGCAATATAGTGATTCACTTTGCACTGCGGAGCCCTTTACACTTTTCAAGGCCTTCTTCACAGATTTGATTTAATTTGATCCTCAAACTGCATTGTGATGTAAGTAAGATAGGCATTTCTTTTTAAAAACGCTGCTATGGTCTGAATGTTTGAGTCCCCCCAAAAATCATATGTGGATATCCTAACCTGTAAGGTGATGGTATTAGGAGTTGGGACCTTTGGGAGGTGATTAGGTCAAGAGGGCGGAGACCTCACGAACAGAATTAGTGCCCTTAAGAAAGAAGCCCCGGAGAGCAACCTTCCACCCTTTGACCACATGGAAGCCTCTGGTATTTTGTGATAGCAGCTTAAGCAGACTAAGAAAAATAGAGGACACCACTTCATAACCAAAGGATACCACTCAGTAACACTTTAAACCGTATAAAGTCTCTTATTTGCATTACCTTATTGAGTCCCACTTAAAGAAGTATGAGTTAGTATTATCCCCATTTTCGAAATAACTGAGGCTCAGAATGGACTGATCTACAATAACTCAGGTAGTGAGAGGGAAGATGGGACTTAAGAGCAAGTCTTTTGACTTATCATGCAATAATTTCCTTCACTATGCCATAGCTGCATACCAAAATGAGGAGAATTTCAAGTTTTTAACTATGACTCCAAAAATGAGTCCATGAATGACATAATACCAAAAGGGAATCTAATGGGGTCATTCTGCTTAGCCCCTGGCCACCACTGCCATCCCGATGAGGCTGGGCAGAAATAGAACGTGGGTACAAGTCATGCGGGTAAGAGTTGCTCGTGCTCAAGCATCCGGCTAGATTCAGGCAGTCTGTATGGACACCTGTGATTCACTTAGGAAACATTCCAAGGACGTTAGGAGAGCCAGAGAGGGTACACATTAATTCATTAATTAGAAGCTCAGAGGAATCATTCGGTATTTGAGGTAGGACACAGTTAGGCTTGCACTAGCTCCTGTTATACAAAGACTGTATTGAGTGAGCTCTCTATGCTTTACTTCTTGCCCTAGCATATCTTAAAGATACGGGGCTCACCGTGCCTAGCCCAGAACAGAGTTTCATAAATAACAGGACTCCAGAGTCATGCTTCACCCTTCAGCGTGCTACTGAGGTCCATGATGTTCCAGAGCCTGACCGTGGGTTTATGATTTTAAAAACAAACAAACAAAAAATAAATAAATAAACAAGAAACCTTACAGGGAAGGGTTGCTGCCGGGAGGTGTGAGGGGGCCAGGCAAAGAACTGCTTTCCTTCTGGTTCCTGGAAATGTTATGGATGGTGCCCAGTGGAACATTCTGGCTACCCCTGGAATGGCCCCATAGCTCCACTGGACGAAGCTCACTAACCTGACAGCCGTCACTTTACTTACAGTGACATCAGCAACATGATGGCCCCTCTCGCCGGCAGCCTGGGCTCTGCGTGGGCTCCCGGTCCTCAGCAGGTGCTTCTGACCTGCACAGGTAGCAGTCACCTGCCTTGCCCACAGTTTCTGCAAGCCAGCAGTCTCAGAGCCTTTTCCTCCAGGTCTGTGGAGGATTTGTGTTCGCGTCTGTTGGTTTTTATGTGACGGTGTTCGGGGGAAACGTTGCTGCGTGCAAAGCAGCGTTCTGATAAATGGTGGCATGTGAGGGTGCATGGTAGACACGGAGTTGAAGGGCACAGGGAAGAAACTCAAACCGGTAAATTCTGGGATGTTTCATCCCAACTTGTAAATCCAAACAATCTCACAGTTATGAAGTGGAAAGTTTGTGGGGAAAAACAAATGCTTTGGTTATTACAGTGTTACTACGTTCATAAAATATATTTCATTTGGGGGGAGTTTACACAGGGGGTAATGAGATTTTTGCTTTATACATTATTTATAACCGCTTAATCCAGGTACTGTGGGTTATTTTTTTATTTCTTCGTTTTCACAGCTACAAAACACTTCAGTATTTCTAATTTATTTCTGCTTACAATACAGATGTTCTCAATTGTGTTTCTAACTACATTTCAACCGTTATGATCGTGTTTATTTGTGTCAGCACACAAGCGGGGGCAGAATGTGCAATACACAATAGTGAAGCTTCCAGAAGCATGTAAAAAGGCCTCCTGTGCTTTACTTATCAACAAATTAAAGTCCGCTGCATAGCACTGTCTTTATCATCGGTGGTTTTAATATTTGGATAATTCCCCTGCAGTTGGGCAAGCAGAGCGACAGCTCTCTCTCAGTGCAGAGAGGGTGCACGCCTTCAAACAGCACTTTTCAAAGATGACCATTTGGAAGCAACATTTGGAGAACATTTGGGTTATGTCCTCTAACTGAATTTCCAAGCTGTTGGTAACGGACTAAAGAAAACGCAGTCTGTACCGAATCCTAAGAAAGCAAGAGTGTAAGAGCCTTGAAGGTCATGTGTAAATATTGACATTTTAATTTTATTTAGCATACCAAAGTGGAGCCCTGGCATTGCTTATCTTGCCATAAAAGCTCACCCATTTGCACCGCCCAGCAGATTGCCCAGGAAAGATTCTGATCTGAACAGCCTCGGGTGCTCTCCCTTGCCTTTGCTAACAAGGCTGAGTTTTGTTTGTGCAGAATCTGAGTCAGAGGGGCGTTCCTCCCCTCTCGTCTCCACCATGGGCTGATGCACCTGATTAGAGAGCAGTGCTCCGTGGGCTGAAGGTTCATGTAGTGACATGAAAACCAAGATGCAAAAACACTCAGGGAACACAGCCTCCCACTCCCTCACAGAGTCAAGGCAGGTGTCTCGGGCGAGAGTTGTTCGAGGAACCGGTAACTGGCTGATTTGGCCAGGACACCCTTCTGCGTCCTCAGACACAGGATGAGGACGAACGCCAGCATGTCCTCAGGCTCTGCAGCCTTCTCGCCAACCAGGACTCCACCTGCATAGCTGAATTTGGTCAGGGCCAAGCTCGGAAGGTGGGCTGCAAGTGCCCCGTCTCTGAGCCAGCAGCAGCGGTTAGGGCCCCCCACGCGCCTAACAGCTTCGCCAAGACACTCAAGTGCTGACCTACCACGTTACTTCCCTGCACCAGAGCGAAGAGCCCGGCTTGGGTAGCACGGCCTGGCAGCTTGAGAAGATGCCAGAGGTTCCCATCTCCCTAAAGCGAGGTCACCAGAATCATTCCCCTCCGGAGACGTGGTTGATTGAAACGCAGGGCCAACAGAAATGAGGGACCAGTGAGTGAAACATGGAGGGACCACGGCCACCTCAAATGGTCTTTGGCCTGAAAGGTTTTTTTCTAAGTGAAAGGAAGAAAATTGAATGTGGAAACAAAATGATCTTTGAATGCTTCATAACTCAAGCTCTCTAACTTTTGTCTCAAAAACGGAGAAGTGGTATAAAAAGACCCATGCCGTTTTCTGCCCTCTGCATTTGAGTTTTGAAAGGTGCTCATCAAACATTAATGATCCAGCCTCTGTGTCCAAATAAATGTCATGATTTACAGCTCACACTGTAGTTGCAGAGCTCACCACCCTTCTCTACTCTAGAAGTCCTGGCCAGTTCAACTACGGCAAGAGTGCAAGAGATTAAAGCAACTTGAGGCTACGTCGTGTGTTGTGCTTTGCTTTGGGCAGTACTGAGGGGGCAGACCACACCCCCTTCGAAATTCCCAAGTGGGCAAAGTGCGTGTCTGTCTGCCCTGCCCTCCTCTCTCAGTGCTTTCCCCAGACCTCCTTAGCCAACCTCCCCGTCATTCCTGCCGATGGAATCCCAAGCTTCTTTCCGTTCTGCCAGTCCCTTTTAGCCACTGCAAAACAAAGCCGGTAACTACCTTACGGTGTTTGCCTGCATGGATTAGTTTTGTGTTTGGTACAAACCAAGAGAATTTCCATTTGAAAGGAAGGGGAAAAAGCCAAAGGAATGAATCTTTAGAGATGGAATATCAGACACCATGACCCCTGGATAAAATCTACTTTGGGCAGGGAAACATATTCTCAGCATCCCTAAAGCAGGGACCAGTCAAGTCAGTCCAGATCAGGTTGATCTCAGGACAGGGACCTCCCCCGCCACAGCTCCCCCAAACATACTTCCCCCTGTGATGTTTTAGGCAGAGTACATAAGAGCTATACCTACCCACCTACTCAGAACCTAATACTAATTAATTCTAATTAGCCTAACACCTGATACCTGATGACCTGAACTAATTAACAGAGTCTGGTTGTTCTGGTTTTTCTCAAGACCCTATTGCCTTCCCACCTTCTCAGAAAGAAGGAAGCAGTGGTTAAACGATTATCCAGAAATGAATAAAGAGCATGATAGAGTTTCTTTAGAACATCTAAGTTAAAGTTGCACGATTCACTGTTTTTATAACAAACTGGATTACCCTGGTTAGCCCTGATCTGTTTTAGCCTAAAGCCTACGATGCCCTCTTTCCAGTTTGGTATCCTCCACGTACCTGAACCTTTAGTGGTGGGAGGAGAGACAGATAAGACTTGTTTTATTGGAGCTTGTGAAAATGATGGCTTTTATCAAGTTCAATGTCATAAGTTTTCTTCCACAAGAAGGCAGAGTATACTTCCCGATGAGTGGTAGCTCTTTATTACATAGAAATGGTTCCTAATTCCCAACAGATAGAGCATTTGAGAAAACAGGGGTATTCTCCCAAGTCACAAAGAATAATGGGATGGTCAATATGATCGACTGTTGTAAGCTTTCATAGCCTGCTTCAGACTGAGGTCCTGAACTATGGGAAAAGAACAGTGCCCACTGGCCATGGGAGGCCATCGCTGGGAGGTGGGGCATCAACATCCCATAAAGCCACCAGGACAACTATTGTTTTCCATGTTATTTTTTTTTAAGATTGTATTTATTTGAGAGAAAGAGTAAGCAAAAGAGAGAGCATGCGCAGGGGGAGAGGGAGAGGAAGGGGGAGAGGGAGGGGGAGAAGCAGACTCCCAAATGAGGCAGGAAGCTTGGCACAGGGGCTCCAGCCCAGGACCCTGCGACCATGACCTGAGCCAAAGGCAGACGCTTAACTGACGGAGCCACCCAGGCGCCCTTGCTTTCAATATCATATTAAAAGTAATAAGGTAGGGGCGCCTGGGTGGCACAGCGGTTGAGCGTCTGCCTTCGGCTCAGGGCGTGATCCTGGCGTTGTGGGATCGAGCCCCACATCAGGCTCTTCCGCTGTGAGCCTGCTTCTTCCTCTCCCACTCCCCCTGCTTGTGTTCCCCCTCTCGCTGGCTATCCTCTATCTCTGTCGAATAAATAAATTTAAAAAAATCTAAAAAATAAAAAATAAAAGTAATAAGGTAATAGGAATAGGAAATTTAGGCTCTGTCTACTGGATTCATAAAACAATCCCCCAAAAAGAGGGAAATTCCAATTTTCCGTGAAGTTTGAAATCTCTAATTGTCTGGCATAATTTCCAGGCATGCAGAAAAAAATTATTTTTTTCATCGGGATTCATGTAGCTCAGTGCGCACATCAGGAACACCTGGGGAATTACGTGTGGTTTTATTCCTCTGTTTGTTTGTTTTCAAAATATGTGGTAGCACCCCCACCACAAATTTCTACTGAAATCGAATTTCATAGCGTGGTGCCAAAGAAACGTGCGCTTTCCAAAAATTCACCAAGCAAATTCTGAGACTGACCCCTAATTCAACAGCACTACTATAAACTCTTTCACTCTACCTTTGAATGATCTTCAGAATTAAAACCCACGCCTTACCCTGGTGCGTAGGGGCAAAAAAAGGAGAGAGTTTCAATGCTGAAGGCAACTTTGACAAAAATGGATGCAAAGTTAAGGAATTTAGACCCCAACATGAAAGAAGCAGAGAACTCTCTTCCCTTGTCTTCCTGAACTCCACTCCCTCTTGATTCTTCTCTCAGGATTGTTCCCGGGCCCTTCTCCCTATGCTGACTCTCAAAAGTAGGCCTATTTCCCATCTTTTCCTCCACTGCCCTCTTACCCTCTCATCCAACTTCTTTGCATAGATGATCTTACCTATCGCCTTGGCTCCAACCCCATCTACACCTGACTTCTGAATTAGTCTGCTCTGGCCACCGTAACAGTACCACAGGCTGGGTGGCTTCAGCAATAGGCATTTCTGTTCTTGTAGTTCTGGAGGCTTGAAATCTGAGACAAGATGTCAGCAGGGTTGGTTTCTTCTAGGCCCTCTCTCTTTGGCTTGTAGAGTCTGTCTTGTCCCGGTGCCTTTGCATGATCTTCCCCCTATGTGTCTCTGTGTCCCGATTTCCTTTTCTTACAAGGATACCAGCCATATTGGATTAGTGCCCACCTTAATATTCTCATTTTAACTTATACATCTTTAAAGACTCTATCTCCAATACAGTCATGTTCTGAGTTATTGGGGCTTAAGACCAACATACAGATTTGAAGGGACTACAATTCAGCCCTTTACACCCCCAAATTCTATAACTCCGGCCCTACGTGGTGACTGGCTCGTGTATTTGAAGCACTCTCACATGAGAATAAGAAACAAGATATCTGTATTGTTTAAAGGATCAAAATAAGGACCAATGTGTGGAGGATTAAAGTGGAAGTGTTCAGCCCAACATAGGGAAACAATTACTTGACAATGAGGGAGTCTAGTAATCACGGGCTGCATCCCCTGACAGCATGTCCCTATCATAGGAAGGGCACAACAGAGCCTGGCTGGTGCCCATTGGCCTGTCTTCAGGGAAAGCCAGCATGGGCCTCCAAGGTTTGTTTTCCTCCTTTAATTTGATGACTTTACTGAAGGAATATGAGCTCACAGGGATGAAATCAAGATGATCAAAATAAAGCAGTAGAAAATCTGAAAAGTATATGCATAGATGTGTCCACAAATACAGCACAGTCAGATATGAGAGGCTTTGCAGCATTCATCAAATCTGGAATCCACAGGCAGTACCTACGGGTGACTTGGGGCTTTCTCAGCATCTCCTTCCATTACCTCCATCTGCTCATCTCCAAAATATGCCAAAATAAGCATTCGAGCTAAGTAAGAATTTCATGCTTGCTAGGCAAAGCAGCCTCAAGACAGGGCCCCCGATCTTCCCCACCTTCCAGATTGCCACCCTAAACCATGCTATCTAGGAATTTTGGATTTGCCAAGTACCCAGAAGGATGAGAGCTACACAGTGTACGAGTGTCGAGTCCCTGTTGAGCTGCGAGAAGCTGGCATATGTAGACCCGTCTTGGCTCCTAAGGGGACCCCTCCTGGTACATTGAGCTCAGATGGAATGAGGGGCCTGTGAAGCCTCGCCCGCCCACCCAACCCACCTACCACTTCTACCCGGTTCCACGAGAACAAGCGAAACTAGACTCTATCTCTAAAGACCCTGAGGCCCTAAGTATGAAACTGAGACATTTGTGGAAACCTTCAGAATTTTCATCTTTTCTTACACCCTACTCATCACTGTCACTTAGTAAGTAGCAAAACGGTGGGTTTTTTTAAGTCATTGTCGCCTGCCCTCGCTCGTGCTAGACTCCTTCAACCGCATCCCCAGATCATGTGCACTCCGTCGTGTAGCCACGGCCCCGCGCAGTTTGTGAGTTCTCTACCGACAGCCTGACCCACCTGAATCCAGGAAAATACCTGAGTCAGGGAGGGACAGCTAACATTACATGACACTTGAAGGCAAACCCTTGTATCCTACACTATTTATGTCTTTACTGAGAAGTACACTTGTAATCTGATCGGTAGGGTATATGCAGCACTCTCTTTTATAATGTTTTCGTAGGAATCAATACAGTATAACCAAATTGGTGTCAATAGGTTAGATTTCTTATTTGTCATTATTGAGACTTTTCAATTCTTCATTGAAAAACTACGGGTTTACATCATGCCATTTGACTTCTGGTTCAAGTGCTTCCAAAGAAAGTGATTTTCAAGAATGCATCCTTGAAAGCCTGACAGTCTAACAGTTGGAAGATCCAAGTCAAAACTGCGCGGCAGACCCAAGATAGGTAAGATGGGAAGGTTTCAAGGTAACTAAGGACAATAATTATAAGTACATAAATATATGTTTGCCAACAAAAGCCAAAAGAGTAAATAGAACAACCAGTAATAAGAAAGCAGGCAAACACATTTTGATTTAAATTTTGGAAAGTACCCAGTGTCCCAATACCTTTCCCATTTAAAACAAAACAAAACAAAACAAAACAAAACAAAAACCTGTAGCTACTATTCAAGGGCAAATGGGTGTGTGTGTGTGTGTGTGTGTGTGTGTGTGTCCAGTACATTAGGACTAGAGTTCCACTTCAGTTTCTGAGTCTCATAAGCAATTATCCTCATCCTCTTTCCATTTGTGCAAGGTTTCACAGTCTACAAAGCACTTTACCAAATATTATTTGTTCACCCAACAGTTACTGAGTGCCTCCTGTCTGCTTAGCATTGTGCTAGTGATAGAGATATAGAGAGAGAATGCTTCCCTTTACGAAGTCCATAGAAGCAATCTCCCACCCTGAACAAATGTAAGGAAAGGAAAGTCTTTGCAAAGATCCGAATGGGACAATGACTTTTTTTTAACATGTAATTTCTCCCCTAGAATTCCAAACTTCCAGTAATGAGAAAGGAGAAAAAGAAGATCGCCAATTTCCTGGTGTTTTAAGAAAGCCATTTCACTGCTTCTCATTCATTAGCCTCTGGTGCTAATCATTTGAAAGTTACCTACAGTTTAAGGGGCAATGATTCTGACCCTCTCTAAATGTTTCTAGGGATGCCCTAAGACCTGTACATATCTTCTCTATTTGCTATATCGTAGACTGAAGGGGGGGGTACTCTTTCTCCTTAATTGTAATAGGTTAGGCATTAGTTTACGAATAAACCTTGAGTATATCAATTTGTAAAGCAATTCATGATCACTTTTGAGTAGTCATGCACTGTGATAGGAATTATAAGAGATGAGTAAAAGCATACCCTTGATCATAAGCAGCCCAGGAGGGGAGACATCTAAGGAAAATATAAAGCAAATACCCCACAATAAGGAACAGTGCCCTAGGATAGACTTTTTCACCTAGCTAAACTTCCCCACTTTCTCACTAAATGTTCTCACTGAGCCACATGTGGTGGGGATAAACATTTAAAACAGCAGACATTTGTCATGTTTTAGGCACTATGTTCTGTTTTTCTTTAAATTCTTCAAAATTCTAGAATAGGTTGTGAGAATATGTCCTCTGAGCACTTTAGAAAATAAGCCAGCCTAATTTTACTTAAAAAAGAAATGACATCCAGATTGGTCTTATTTTTCTGGAAATACTGAGTTAGGTAACTAGACAGATCTAGCGAATTCTGACTTGAACAAGAATTCTGAGAAGATCGCAAGACTTCTTGCTGGTCAAGTTAAAAATAATTTGTACCAAATGATACAAGATGAATTCATAATAATTAAATTATTGTGCCCTAACGGTGCTGGTCAGCCTTGAAGAAAGTTTCTAAAGATGTTCCTGGGGTTTATGCCCTTAGCCCTGTATTATCCAACATATTATACAATTTGGATAAAGATGTAGAAATTGTGCTGCGCTGAAACTTCAATGAATTCAAAAAACTCAGAACATAGCAAATAACTATCCTTGTGTCTGGCCCATGAAAATTATACTTTTGCAAGTTTCTATAATGAATGAATGAATAAATAAATAAATGGATTACATAGGCTTGAAAGAGGAATTAATACTAGAGAGACCACATGTAATTGTATAAATGTAAAGTCCTGCACCAAGATCTAAAACTAAATACCAAAGTATAACAGGGAAGGAGAGATTTTACTGAGCTGTTTGATTGGGTTGCCATTCCTCCCCCTCACAAAAAAGATAAAACAGAAACAGAAAAAAATGTAATACTCAAATTGGTTGCATCAATAGAAGTATAGAACCTAGAATGAAGGAGATGATAGTTTACTTTGTAGTGTCAGGACACACCTGGAGCATTTTGCTCAATTTTGGCTACTACACACTGAATTGACTTAAACAAAAATAGAGCTGTGAGTAAGTTAAACATGTTTTGTAAGAAATAATTTATTATGTGTGACTATCATCACAGTCATAAAATGAACGAAGTGCCAAGTGCTTTACATGCATTTTCTCATTTAGTTCTCAAAACTTTTTGCCTCGGAGGCAAATATTACTATAATCCCCATTTCATAAATAAGAAAATAAAGGCTGAGAGAGATCAGACCATTTGCCCAAAGTCAGAGAGGTGATAGATAAGGGTGGCCATGGATCGCAACAAGGCTTCCTTGGTTCTAAAGCCTATACACTTAAGAAGAGGAGAAAAATATTTAAAAGACTACTCCATGGACACAACATCGGAACACATCCATTCTGGTTTCAAGACAAAGTGCTAGAACCAAAGAACCGAAGTTACTGCAAAAATCGGCTCATATATGAAAAAGTATATAATCATTCTTTTAGGTGTCTCACACAGATCCCTTCCCATGCTTTCCACACCGTTTGAAATCAATTTGACCATTTCCTTGAATGAGGGCGATTATATTAATTGCAAAAAGTTTTCTGTTTTCTGTCTACAAGAGCTCACGGTTCAGATTTTTAAGGTGGTTTGTTTCTGTTGGCCACATTTCTATGTCTCTTTATATTTCTTTTTCTATTAACTACTGCACAGATCCGAGTAATTTGAGTATCAAAGATGTTTGGCTTTGAATTGACAAAATATACTAGCTATAGCTGCCCTCGAAAGCCAAGAATTGCTCCTCCTCTCAGTGCCACCTTGACGCCACGATGAAAGATGTAGGAGTCACCCTGGGTTTTGAAAAGAAGCAATCCATTTCCAAGTTGCAGTCTAGTTGAAATTATCTCCCCAATTACATGGAAGTAATTTACTCTATATTTACTTTCTGCCTTGGACTATCAAATATCTCTTCCTCTCACCCCCAGGGGCAGCAGCTAGGATTAAAACTTCTATGATCAGCCTGGCTGGGATTTTATTATTTAACTCTTTTCATGCCCACTTAGGAGTGGACAAGGTCCACACCAGAGAGTGACTCAAAGTCCCCTCTAGCCCTAAGACGTATTATTGCTATATTAACCTTATTTATTTTAGATCCAATCTATTTCCAAAACAGTTTATTATTTTTAGTACAAATTCTTTCTCCAGCACTGAGGCTGACCTATATAAAGCTAAGCAGATGAAAAGAAAAACATCGACTCAAGTAACAAGTTGACCCATGCAATGCCACACAAATGTATGTACTGTTCCCTCCGGGGTCAGACCCAATTTAAGTGCCGCTAAACCCAGAGTTCTCTCTCAGCTGGGCCAGGTCTCCCCTTCCACCCTACCGGTGGAGGCCACCAAAGCTCAGAGGAGGGAACATTTTTATTTCTAATTTCCTGTCCTGGGTGTAGTCCTCCAAATCTCTGGGCTTCCTCCTGTCCTGCCTTTTACGGAGAGGGAGAAAAAGCTTTTCCAAAAAAATCTCGGGCCCTAACACCCAGAGCCGTGGGGAAACATGAATCTTCATTTGTTGTTCATGGTAGGCTTTATATTTTAGAGCTGTTTTAGGTTCACAGACAAACTGAGCAGAAAGCACAGAGTTCCCATACACCCTTTCCCTGCCCCCACCCTCTCCCGGCTCCTCCCAGTTGTTAACAGCGGGCACTGAGCAAGACCTCCGGATGGAGCAGTCCAGTCCTGCAGTTCTTAAGTTCCCTGAATTGAGGATGACAAAGAACACGGTCAGGCCCATCCCTGTTCCAAACAGAACTCAATCCGAGGCCATCCGCAGCTGCTCGGCCAGCCGTCCCCCTCCTGAGCGCTCGCAGCTACGGCAGCACGAACCCCCCAGAGGCAGCCTCCCCCACAAGCAAGCCAGACAGGGAGCAGGAGGCAGGAATGGGCTCTGGCAAGAGCCTGAGGACAGCAAGTTTCAACAGGGTACTTTTGAAGAGATTGTTGGCGACATTATCTCATTTAATTACAGTGGGATCATCCTTACATGGGTAAACTATGTATTAAAAACAATTCGGCAGACATCACGGTGCTGTTATCCCTGACAGTTGCCCCCACAAATCGCTCGGTCCCGGGGTGCTGTGCGGGGATGAGCTCTGTCTGGGGCCCGGCCCTTTGGCTGCACCGGCTTTTAATTGCTAATGAATTAAACTTTCCAAGGAGATAAGAATAATGTTGTTTTGTTTGCACACAGACTGTATGACTAACAAGGACGATATAAATAAAACCACTCCGAGCTTTATCTGCGGGGGGACAGCAGTGCAGTGTCTGTGTTCCAGTGAAGCCCGGGACGCTTCCCACACGAGATGGGGCTGCTACTGCGGAAGCCGAGGCTTGCACACTGTTAAGGGCCCAAGCTAATATGCTCGCTTAAGACGTTATGCCTAATTATGCTATTTGTCAGTAGGGGAACCTGTTCTCCGAACCTTAAACCATCCTGACGCACCGGTGTGGGTCTGAGCTCTGTAAATACGCCAAGTGGACTGTGTAGGACTCTGCGCTAACTATGGCCCGTGATGTTTATGAAAAAGGGCGAACCTAGTCCTTGTGCTTTGCATAACCGCAGGATATGTATTTCTTTTTGGTCCTGGAGCTAGCCGAATGAATAAAGGTGAGGGGAACTGCTTTCTGCTTTTATTTTTGGAAACTTGCTGTAATATCTGCAAGCACCCTCTATAGATTGCGGAGTTCTCTGTGCACCGACTCGTTTGTGGGCGTTGGTGGGGAGGAGGTGTTTACGTTTGGGTTTGTTTCCAGGTCAGAAAAGGGCTGCCTTGGTGACCAGGAGAAACGACCGGCGTCCAGGTCAAGAGCTCTGAGTCAGGCTGTGGGCGGGGCTCGGGACGTCGGGAGAGGCCGACATCCTGTGGTTTATACTCCTTGTCTGTAAGCAGGTGTGGTGACGAAGATAACCATGGTTTTGGCGGGGTGTTGAGTTCACAGAACGCTCTGCTGATGCAAGAACATCCAATCTGTGCGTGTGCGTGTATCTTCCTCTCTGCCCCAACCCCACTGATGTAGGGGAAGAAAGTCAGGTCAGAAGGAGAGGAAATCTGATGGACTGGTAGCCACCAGTCAAGAGGCTTCGAAATTAATTTAGAGTAATTAGAGATGGAAATCATACATCAAGGCCTTAGGAGATCTCGAGGGGATCATTTCATACCTCGAGTCTTTCCTGTGGCTTCCAGGAAGAACCCATAATCTCTGGGATCTTCTGAGGCAATCGCTCACCCCCAGACACATCTGGACTCTCCCTCCCCCCCGGGTAGAAGCCTAAAGCTATCCAGCCATCCACATCCATACTCCCAGCCTCTTTTCATACATATTTCCAAATACCTAAAATCACTTTCAGCGTCCCTCCTGTCACTTAACACTCACCGTAATTATTTATTTTTAAAAATCTTCGACTTGTCTAAGAGTAGCTCATTATTCCCTAAGACAAGATCCTTCTCCCTGCATTCCACGTTTTTTCCTAGAGGACTCCTACTCTCCCTTCTCCCTTACATCAGACCTGGAACCAAAGCCTACTGCTCTTCACTCTTCTCTGACTGCCAATCCTTCATTTTCCCTATTCTCACTTTCACTGCTCTGTGCTCTCACTACCTTAGTGTTCTAGTCTCGCACAATTCTAATCCACACATAAGACTGTATTTATCTCCTCTACATACTCAATCAAGACCTGTTTTACTGTCATATCTGGTTCAACTTTTTTCTTGGCTCTGTGTCCATCTGGGTCCATTTTCCCACTCCCCCCAAGATACAACCTTTCCAGCAGCCATCTTTCTATCTGTCCATTTCGCAAACATCAGTTGAGCACCTAATGGGCACCAGGCACTGCTTCAGGCCTTGAAAGCAAGGAGCTGAAAGAGATGCAGTCCCTATTCTCAGAGAGTTCACAGGGGAACGTAGATGTGTATGCACCACATGTGTTAACTACCTCGGCGGGACAACGAGAAAGAAGCAGGGGACGCTGGGGAGGCCCAGAGTGAGATGGGGGGATAGCAGTCAGGCTGTCATTTCCTCTTCCCCACTGCAACACGGACACCATGCCTTGGCTTATATTGTCCCCATTTTATACCCGAAATGCCCATCTCTTCCAATCTTGCCTACTCCACAAGATCATATTTCATCAAATAGCTTTCGACCTCTAATCTGGGGGCCTGTAACTGCGTCTCGGTGCTTCTTTTGCATTCTTCCCAGTGTGCTGTTGGGAACACAGTAGGACCGCGGTTCAAAAGACATCAGATGGATAACTGATACTCAGACTTCCCCGATCACCTTCCCCTCTTTCTATAACATGAGTAGCACCACATCTCACCTTGTAGGCACATAACAAAAAGAAGATGGTGTGAAATATAGGCATGAGTGAGGACTTGGAAGTGAAACAGATCCGAGTGCAAATCCCAGCTCAGCTACCCTGGCTGTTTGATCTGGGGCTACTTTAAATTTTCTGAGTCTGAGGTCCCGAAAATGGAAAACAGGAACTAATAATACAAACTTGATTTCTATTTAGAGGAAGAGAAAGTGAGTCGGCATATGTGAAAGGGTTGACATAGTGCTTGGCACATGTTAAGGGACCAAAACGTGCTAATTCCTGTCTCCCCTCGTCCTCTCTTCCTCCTCTCTATCCCATCCCAGCATGCCAGACGAAATTTGGCAAAGGCCAACAGAGACAGTTCAAATTTCTTTACCCCTGTGATTTGGGCTGCAAAACAGCACTCCACGTTTTTCCCAAGTACTCAGCCTAAAGCCTAGCGAGGACCCACATTGTGTTCATCACACCAGCTTGTCACAGGGAAAGTGCTGGTTTATATATTTTTCACTGTCATTATGTGCTTATAAATGTAATAAGAACTCCATGATCTTTGAGTTCGATAGCTGTCAAAAATATGTGATACCCTACGTTTTTGACTGCCCTTCATTCAGTCAGCTTGAGTGTGAGAGCCAAGGGAATCCCTGTACATTCTTCTACCCACAGAAAGGGTTAAACATTCCTACCACAGAAGGACTCGGTGTTCTAACTCTAAATGTCATGGGAACTTGGCCTGGAAAAGCTGAAGGCCATTGCATTATACAATTACCTATTTACTGGAGACAGTATATTTAATAACTAATCATCTAATCTAATAATACTGAAGAATATCAGACTGAAAGGTCAAGTGTTTAAGATTAGGGAGAAAGCAGCCTTAAAAGTGCATTTAAAAGAGCCTCACAGATCAACAAGTCAGGCTTAGATGCTACCATGCTACCATTGCTCCCAGGCCTTCAGGGGGCTCAGAAATGTCACTATCTTGCAAACTCACAATATGTATTATATCCACGCTACTCATTGGAGTTTTATTCCATGAGCTCTTTTAGTTAGCAGTTTAAAATTATCATTTCACCTTGTATAATGGCATATTGGCTCTATGAAGAAAAATATTACACTAGGAGCTTTTCAATAGGCTCTTAATGAGAGCTTTTGCACAAAGTGTCATTTTTCCCCGAGTACTTTCTTGTGACAAGTTCTGCTTGCTTCCACTTGTGGTTTATTTTTCTGGACCTCTTTCTCAGATACCTAAGTAGTCATTGTTCCTAGAGATTCTCATGGAACAATTCTTCATTGAGTTCCTAAAACGTCCTATTGAGAAGTCACCCTTCATTGCTCACTTTTGAAAGCCTAGATGGACACTGTTCCCATTCTTTAATAAAGGAAAGTCTTGTCACAGTTGGAGTTGTGTGGGTGACTCCCTTGAAGAATTGCCATGTGCCATTGACTCTCCAACATCAGATGATACAAATTGGCCAGCAAAACATTGATTATTATTCCAGATATTTACATCTTTTTCCTTGGTGTTTTCATAAGTTCTCTTACCTCAGTCCCTGATGGCTTCAGATCATGGTACTTTGCATACAATTTCTCAGAGTAGAATATTTTTGGAGAAAGATCTAGATATCCCTTCCTCTTCCAGGAACAACAAAAATATAAAAACCCTGTAACTGTCAAGGTAGAATGGTTTATGCTGAGGTGACAAATTAACCCTGAAATCCCAGTTGATTGTGAAGACAAAGGTTTATTTTTTTTGTTCCAACACACATGCATCAGTGAGATGCTCTGCTCCCGTGGTCACTCAGGGACCCAGGCTGGTGGAGGGTGCGCCATCTGGTCACGTCTCCACAGCAGAAAGAAAAGGAGGCAGGAAGATCTCATCAGAACTTTCTTTTTTTTTTTTTTTTTTAAAGATTTTATTTATTTATTTGACAGAGAGAGAGACAGCCAGCGAGAGAGGGAACACAAACAGGGGGAGTGGGAGAGGAAGAAGCAGGCTCATAGCGGAGGAGCCTAATGTGGGGCTCGATCCCATAACGCCAGGATCACGCCCTGAGCCGAAGGCAGACGCTTAACCACTGTGCCACCCAGGCGCCCCTCATCAGAACTTTCTAAACCCAGAATGGACCTCGTTCCTCTTCAGCTTCTAGCCCATTAGCTAGAACTGGTAATAGGCCCCCTCTTGGTACCAGGAAATTTTGCTCTTCTCTGTGTCCAAACATGAGAAGAGAACCAGATATGGACAAGAACAAGAAATGTCTAACACACACACATCACCACTGTCTGCGTTACGGTTTTATGCCTCAAGAAGAGTTAGGTCAACAGAAAAGTTTGAACACAAAGGAAGTCTCTATGTCTAGATACCCAGTGGATCCAGAAAAACTGAGACAGAACTCAACACTATATCCTCTTGTCGAGGTGAATGTAAATTCCTATGCTGCTTTCAATTCATGGATTTTTTTCAATATTTTGTCATAAGATTCTATATTATGATCTCACATTTTTTAAAAAAGATCTTACTTATTTACTCCAGAGAGAGAGAGAGAGTGCGCAAGCCAGAGAGTGAGTGGGAGCATGAGCAGGGGGGAGTGAAAGAGGGAGAAGCAGACTCCCTGCTGAGCAGGGAGCCCAGATGCTGACCTGGGGCTGGATCCCAGGACCCCAGGACCATGGCCTGAGCCAAAGGCAGACGCTTAACCGACTGAGCCACCCAGGTGCCCCAAGGTTTTACATTTTAGGTAATAAAAGAATTTCCAGGGAGAATGACTGATGCACGCTAATTTGAAAGTGTGAGGTCAATGACAGCTTGGTTCACAACAGATTCTCTAGCAAATCCCAAGTTCCTGTGTGTGAGTTTGGGCTCTTTATTTTTTTCCATCATTTCCCTTGGCTTGCTTCTTTGTCCTGAAGACAAATCCATATTCAATATTGTGCCCAGCACCGAGCCTGACATACAATGGATGCTCAGTCCACATAACAATGCTTAAGGAATACCAAAAGAGGGACACCCGGGTGGCTCAGTTGGTTAAGGAATAACAACTGAATGAGTAGGAACTTAGAAGCATCTATACCAAGAGCATTTATACAAATTTCTGGACTTATACCCATGCCACCACAATAAAATCCAAAATCTATGTGTCCTACCTATTGCATACAAGGCCAAGGGCAGACCAGATGGCAATAAATGAATAATTAAGACAATGTGATTTTTCCTGTTTTCCTCCAATTTTGACCCTGCCTCCTTCTCTTCCCCATTTGCAGATTCTTGCACTGCGGCTTTCAGTTCTCAAGGAGGTAATGCCACCCCAGCCTCACACCAGGAGAAACAAGTCTGCTATCTTCATTGTCTGTCTCAGAGGAAGAAGCTACCAATCTTCCTTGGGACATGAGGCTCCGCTGAAAATCATTGTGAATGTAGAGCATCTCTTAGCAGAAGAAACTGCTGACCAGAATTGTGCAGTGAGGTCCTCTGTGCTGGAAGAGCCTGACATATAACTCAGCCGTTCTCTGTCACTTAGAGAAGAGCAAAGACATGTCAGAGAAGAAGCCAATAGGAGGTTGAACGTTCTCCACTCCAACTGGACTTTTTCTTAGGCATAAAAATAAATAACACCTGACGTATCCATGGGGTACTGCTCTGAATTACGCAGTGTGCTGAGTCCGTTACCCACATTATGCTTCTCCAAAGGGGGGCTATACATCCTGGGAGTTGTGCAAGATGGGAAGAAAGTATTAAAGTATTCATTTCTGTTTCTTTTGTAATCTTATTATGTAATTTCCACTTTTATGTATTGTATAATTTTCATGATATATAGTATAATAGTACCTGTATAAGAAATAAATACATAGTCACCCATGTATGTTGAGAACATCTGAGTGGCAATTTGCTCGTTGTTCATTTCTTTTTTTTAAATGATGAGACAAGATGATGATGACCACGATTCCCATTTACAGAAGAGGACACTGAGGCTTACAGAAGTTATAATGACTTGTCCAAAGTGTCAAAGCTGGTAAATGGCAGAGGAGGCAGTAAAGCTTTCGATTCTGAAGCCTATATTGTCTGGCATGATCATTAAAGGAATTCCTTGTGTTCAAAGACTGGTGCTTGAAAACCAAGCTCACTTGCGCCTGCAGAAATGCCAACCTCTGGAGTAGAAGAAACTCTATACTTTGATCATCGTCCACACTGAATTAGGAGGAAGGGAAACTAAGGGTACCAAAGCCAGACAGATGCTAGGTACTAATTGCAGAAGAATTTAAAGAAAGTCTGAATCAAAGGGAAATGTCACAATATTTGTCCAACACCCTATTCCTCACCCATTCTTTTAAGATCTTTCCCCAGAAATGAGATTCCTGGCACAGGCGATCCATTGTTTGAACATATGGTAATGGACACATCCAGATTCCTAGCAACAAGGAGTTGAGAGGCAATCAACAGGAATTGAGACACTGAGAGCTTCGTCTTCTGCTGACTCAGCACTAAGGGGTATGGATCCCCACGTGGGTCCCTAAAAGCAGCACCCACAGAAAAAACATTTCAACTTGCTCCAAATACTTGGAGCCACGCCAGTTTTGGTGGTTGTTATCTCCAGTTTTGTTAACTAGCAATGAGTGGTCTTTGGAAATGCTAAACCAAAAGGCAGGGGACTCTCTATAGGACAGTCACTGCAGAAGGCTTTGAAGCTAAGGAGGAAGTTTGGAGCTTAGGGAAAATATTCTGAAATAACTCTATATTTACACAGTTTTAAAACATAATAATTACAATGGAATTCTTTACAGGTAACGGGGTTTCTCGGGGTTTCTTTGAGGCAGTGATAAAGATTTAATTTTTAAAAATCACTATCAAACCCCTTTGTACAGCATTTGCATAAGTTCTCAAACAATGGGACTGTTTTCATGTAAATTTCTTTTCAGGGAGACTCCTGCTTTCTGAAAGCAGTGTAACTGTAGCTGAGTTATATAAAGCAACATTTTATTGCCTCCTGTGGAAGATGCTTTGTACTAATGATCTGAAAACTGGCGTTTCATGCTTGGTATTAGCTGCTGTGGTTCAAAATACGAAGAGAAAGAGGGGCCTTTATTTTTCGGTTAACTACTTCTGACTAAGATGGCAGGAGCCCTTCCCGGAACTTTCTGGATCCCCAGAATCCAGAAACCCACTACTGACAGAACCTCAATGAAGCAGCTGATCTCAGCACAGGCATGACCTCCAGAAAGAAAGGAAAGCGATTCACTAACCCATTCCTGATTACAGTGAGAAGTTTTTCTGTGTTTCAGAAATCTGACTTTTTTCTCTAACTGCCCTTGTCCGCTTGATAGCTAAAAAAAGGAAAACCAAAAATCAGCATGAATACCTAAAAAGGTGAGGTTCGTTGGAACTACAGAAATCAAACCGGCTGCCCCACAGGGAACAAAGCATGCCATCCACTGGGACTTCACTGTGAAAAAGAAAAAACTCTGACCATTGAGTTTTTTTTCCCAGATATTTCTATCTGAAAATTACAGCAAATCAATTAATCAATATTCCTCCTCTGCCCCCTGCCTCTTCCCTGTTTCTCAAGGACCCCTGAGTTCTCTAATTCTGGAGTACTCTGGGGGCAGTTCAGCTTACTATAATCGAATTTTTTTGTGGTTGTTTTCTCCAACTCTGTATTAACTCCTCTGTTCAGATGTTCGGAGAGAACATTGCTCCTTGATCGTGTTGGAGTTGCAAAGAGAAAAAGTTCAGGCCGGTTTGGATTACCCATCGCCCTCAATGCCCACAGCACAAAAATGTCAGTCCTAATGGCAAAGTTCAGAATAGGACTGTGTCAGCTAATTTAATCATTTACCATGAAATACCAGTTATCTTAATCTTATGTGCAGTCCTTAAGTCGGCTACATATTTCTGTGTAATTGAATCCTGAGCCTACCAGGAAGAATGCAAGGGTTTTGCTTTTTAATAAATATTGTTAGAAATTAAATGTTTCAGTTGAAAAAAACAACAAGAAGAACAAGAAGAAGTTACTCAGCTTTGTCCCAAAGCTCCAGCAGCTTGAGGCTGTGAGGCTGGGGCTCTCCTGCTGGCCACCACTGTGGCATACCCTCACATCCCTTGCACTCTCCTTTTATTTGTTCTTTTTCCCTCTTCCGCAGGCTTCAGGGGGCAGCTGGGAAAAGTGGGAGAGTGCCGGCAGGGCCCTGGGAGGGCACACACTGGCGTGGCACCCCAATCTCGCGTTCTGTTGAGGTGTCTCCCTTTACTGTCCAGATACCTGATGAATTACTGGGGAGGTGAGCATAACAAGGCCAAGATGTCTTCATTTCGTATCAGAGCGAGGCCCCAGGTCCAGTGTGATTGAAGGCCCGGCTTTGCCGCCAGCCGGGGGCACACAGCAGCAGCTGTGGCCGGGGCAGGAAGCGGGAGGCGTGGGGGGCCCACGAGGGCCCAGCCCGCAGCGCCGGGTGTGACTGCGGCCCAGAGAGGCTGGCCCCGGGAAACTCCAGCAGCTAGGGACAAACAGATTGACTCTCAGTGACTCATTTAGCTCCTGGATTGGACAGAGCTCTCCCCTGCTGGCAATTTGGCTCTGCATCAATAGTTCGGATACCAGGCTGAATAGCTTAAAATAATTAGGGGGAAAAAATCTGCAAAACTGCTAGCCATCCAACTCTTTGCTCTGTGCTGAAAGACACAGGACAAATGACATCTAGGTTATTAAATATGAAGTCACTGGATTTGCTGCCCATTTGGTCCAAAAGCAGAAAACTGGATAAAACTCAAATTTATAATTCAGTGTAGATGGCCTGTTTGTCCTTGAGGCAACCCATGAATTTTGGCTGGGCAGCCACTGTGACATGTGGAAATAATGTGGGGGGGAGAGGGGGATGAACAATGTTTGATTTCACCCCCACTCAGCTCCCCACCCCCTGGGAAAAAAAAGTGAAAATGTCAATAAAAAGTGTGAATGCGAAGAGAAATAGAATCCGAGCCCAGAGTTTAGTAGCCGGCAGTTTAAACTTTATATACTTTAGGCTGACAGGCGGCTGGATTTCCTGTACTTTATACCCAATGTACAAAAACAGAAGCAACAGGCTCATTTGGTATCAGTAAAGGTCAGTTAAAATTATAGAGACATCCTTTGGAGCAAATCCCCAGTCTTGTATTTGCATATTTATGAACTAGAGATTATGACAGGCCATTCCATTTATTAGAGCAGTGCTGCTATAGTTAATAGTCTGTCAGCATTTCCATTATAAACCCCGTTTTTCAGTGTTTTAATATCTCAGCTGTTAGAAATCACATCAGGCTGAAAAGTGGTCCTCAGCCTCTCCACGCCACAGCAGGGTGAGCGGCTGGTGGTGGTGGCGATGGGGCTTTGAACCCAACAAAGGCACTTAAATCAAGCCAACCATTTTTCTACTGGATGCTAACAGTAAATACGAAATCAAGGATTTGGACAAGGGTTGTGGAATTCTTCTCCTCCTCCAGGCCCCAAATCATCTCCCCTCTCTTGGTGCCCTTGTCCATATCAGGGCTTTCTGTATTTAAAAGGAAGACTATCAGGGATTTGAGGGCAAAGATTCAAAGTTTTAACTTGGCTAAGCAGTCTCCTCCTACTTCACTGGAATTTGGGGGTGGTGGGAGATCACTGTAATAAAACCAAGATGCTAGAGGCGTTCTTTCGTTCATAAGAAACTGGCTCACACAGTGGTGGAGGCTGGCAAGTCCAAATTTTATAGGGTCATCAGGTGAGCTGGAAACTCAGGGAGGAGTTGATATTGCAGTTCAAGCTTGAAACTGGCAGAATTGCCTCTTCCTCGGAGGGAGGGGTGGGGGGGAGTTCTTTTTCTGAATGCCTTCAACTGGTTAGAGGAGGCCCACCTACAACTTGGCACATAAAATTAACCATCACAGAGGGCCTCTATACTGAAGTCTACTGATAGTGATGCTAATCTCATTTTAAAAATACCCTCACAGCACCACCCAGACACACCTGACCAGACATCTGGGTACCATGGCCTAACCAAGTTGCCACATAAATTTAACCATAACAGAAATGAACAACATATTTTAAGCATCTCCTACATATCCCGTCCTGGGTTTAACTCTAGAAATACAAGATCAGTTAACACGGTCCTTGTCCTCAAGAGCCTTATGGTCTACCATCTCGCTGCTGTCAAGAGTCCACAACAGAAACACAGGCCCAGCAGAATCAATAGCTGGTTTCATCCACTGCTTTCTCTTTTAAATGACTCCAGATACCTTCCAGCAGAGGCACATTGGTGGGCGTGCTTTCAGCTGCATTCTTAAGAGAAGGCACTGGTATCTAGGGACTCCTTACCACACAGAGGACAGCCTGCTCTTTCCAAACCAAATTCTTGGTCATTTGAGCTGACACGAAGCTGCCAAGTAACTCTGGGATATTCAAAGTTCCCTTGGGATTTGAGGAACTATTGAAATCAGAGGAAAGAAGCAGCAGATTGTCTTCTCATTAATAAGTCATTTGTTAAAAAAAAAATATGTGTTTGTTCTTATTATATGGCTCCCTGATACATTTCAGGAGGGGCCCCACACATGTATCCTTGACTGGACGACCTCCACAGGGCAGGTTGAAAACTCCCCAGTAAATGGTGGAGTTTTAGGAATTCTTTCTCTACAGAATACACACCAGACCCAAAAGCGTTCCTCAGAATACTACCTTTAGGACAGCCTAACCCTAGGCAATCCCCGTTTGTATAACTAGCTGTGCCCGCCTGCCCCGGCACCGCCCGCAGCGCCACAGCCGCAGCACCCTTGATTCGTCGACTGGGGAGAAGGACGAGGCACAGACAGGTTAGCTTGCGAAAGAGAGCGTGGGTGCAGGGGACGATGGCCACGAGTGGTCGCCGGAACAGCTGCAACCTCGTGTATTTATTGGCAACAATCAATAAGAATCACAATCACAATCAATCCAGGGAGTGATCCGTATTACATTCTAGTGAATGGTAGTGCATCACGGGGAAGGTCACGGGATAGTGGTGCATCACCATCACCACGGGGAAGGTCAGGGGATCAGGTGATGTAACGTTTAGCGAGTGGGGCCTATTCTTAAACATGTTTCTAGGGACCCTGCCGGCTATCGTTAAAAGCAATCAGGTTTCAGTAGTGTTCTGCCCCAAAACAGCTGGGCGTTCCCAACCGGTGGGCAGGCCAGGCGTTCCCGGCCTCTTGACTCTTGACATTTACACTAAAGCCCGCAAGGTCACAAACATGTTTTCCCATTATATCCTTAACATAAGTTTTCGGCCAGTGGCTGCTGCACCCGCCATCTCTGATTTTGAGAGCTGCTTTACATAACGGAAGCAACTCTCCTAGTCCTCTCCCCTACGTTTCTTTCTCGAGTCAGTGACTTTTATTTTACTTAAGATGTGTCACACCCCTAGACACACAGAATAGGGTTTTGAAGTCACGAGATAGAGAATATCACCACTGTATGACTCAGTTTTATGAAAAACTTTAAAAATAAATCTAAATACACAAAGTACAGGCGCTGCTATTATTACTGCTTGCTGGCTGGGGCTGGGGGCTGGGCGGGCGGAGGCTATAGGAGAAGACGACCAAAATGTGCTGATTCGACCTCCTGAGAATGTAGCCCAATATTCTATCAAGAGATGAGACGTTCTGCCTAAGGTATGGTCGCCCTGAGTGCCCATGAGCTTGGCTCTGCTTTACTTCTACCCATTTCCTTCCTCATGAAACAAACAAGACTTACGTAATTGCTTTCAGCAGCATCTCTGAATGGGAAGAACAATTACGAAATAAGACATACACTAGGATGTGTGTAATTGTGTAATAACAGCATGCCTCACTGCGCTAGGCTGAGCGCCAAGAACCACCTAGTCGTGCTATTATACTACTAGAACATATGCCTTCAAGGCATGGTGAAATTATTCTGAGGATTTCTAGAGGAAAGTTTACTAACCAAAAGAGAACTTAAAAAACAATAAAATAAATAATTTTGAAAAGTCGGATCATGATCCCAAAAGGTGACAGAAAAATTACACCTAAGCTAACAGAACCTATAGCATAAATTAAAACGTCGGGTTAAGATTCACCCGTGTCAACACAGGACTTAAGACAACAGAACATCAATAAGGAAAAAACAGAAGCTAGACTCCAGGTGACATGTTACTCTCTCTATCATGGGCCAGAATTCTGACTCAAGTGGAGCCATCTTTCAACCAAGAGAGTTCCCACTCTTCAGAGTCTACCGTTCCCAACACAGACACTCCAAAGGCTTTTTGACTTGCCACACTTTGAACTTCTTTCCTGTTGTTCTGATAGCTATCAAATCAAAAAATAATCTCAGAAATGTGAGAAGCTGAGATTTTATTTTGCAGTGGACCCTCCTCAATGGTGCTTTCCTTCAAGTGCAACCATGTGCTGGGATCAAGTTCCCATCTTACTTTGACAGTGAACTTAGAGACACATATATGCAATGCAGCTCGCACATCTTAGTTTTCTGTATATACAGCTAATTACATTTCTATCTCCCCTATTCTTCTAACTCATTTAGCAGGAACACAACCTCATGTGCCCATGATAAATCAGTATGAGATGAGAGGAGGCATGGGAAGGACATTTCTGCAATTTGGAAGATTGGTTTGTCATTTCTTAGATGAGATTGTATCCACTTCATAACCAATACAAGTTATCATACCAGGGCAAATAACTATAGAGGCACATGTCAGATACACTGCAAATCCACAACTGATGTCTTGTTCTCTAACTGTGCTATTAGAACCCTAACATATAGAAACCTTGACTATGTTATTGTTTTGGGCTGAATTATATTCCCCCCAGAATTCGATGTTGAATTTCTAGCCCCTCAGAATGTAACTGTATTTGGAGACAAGGTCTTTAAAGAGGTAACTAGGTTATAATGCAGCTGTTAGGATAAGCCCTAATCCACTATCACCGGTGTCGTTTTAAGAAGAGAACTCTGGACAGAGAGACACAGACAGAGGAACAACCACAAGAAGACACAGCAAGAAGGCGGCCATCTACCAGCCAAGAAGAGAGGTCTCAGAAGAAACCAAACCTGCCAAGACCTTGGTCTTGCACCTCTTGCTTCCAGAATTGTGAGAAAATAAATGTTGCTTAAGCCACCCATTCTGTGGTATTTTGTTATGCAAGCCCTCGTAAACTAATACAGTTACTAATTTATTAATTCAACAAACATTTTTCTGGACAATTCTGATTCTAAGTCATAAAAAATAGAATGGTGGGCAAAGCGAGGTCTATGTTGTTTTAGGGCTTACCCTCTACCAAACAAGTCATTTTGACAGGGTGTGCATAGGAAAGGCACCAAACATAGGTGTGGGTTTGAATCAGTTATGTGTGTGGCGGCCCAAAAATGTTAGAAAGCTGATCTTGAATATTTTCAGTAATCTTAAAGAAAGGATCTCAACAGAATATTTTAGTCATCTTAATGATCAAAAGTGTTCAATGATTCAACCAATGGCCTGCAAATAATGACTTCAATTTTGTGTGGAAACCCCATCTAAATCCCCACTGAGGTAAATTTGTACCTGTACCCACAGGATTATGGGTACCTCCCTGTAGGGTGTTGGAGCTGGCTCACACCCACTCTGGAGGGCAATTACACACATCTCTTCACTCCACGATCAGTAATATCACCAGAGTCACTTGAAACGGGCCTTGCGGGTGTATTTACACCACAGAAATTGTGAAAAGCTACACATCAGGTCCTCTCCTTCCAAGCCTGTTGTTAAACATTTGCTGGCACACCACTCGTCAGGGTGGGGACCCCTGTCCACAAGACAGCTCAAAGACATTCAGAGTGAATCCATGATTGACAACATGTTACAGGGTAAAGAGGGATATACAAATATAGTGGGTAAAAAAAAAAAAATCTAGCAGAAGATTCTGACATACTAAGCTAGAGAAGTGGTTCTCAAACTTTTTGGCCTACACCCAAATCACCAGGAGACACGGGGTGGGGCAAGGGATTTTGCATTTCTAACAGGTTCCCAGGTAACACGTTGAGAACCGTTGCACTAGATTGCCAATATGGCCATCGCTCCCGCCGCCAGCCCCGCTCCCCTGCTTCCACCCTGTTGAGGAGAGGATGGGGTTGCCTGACAGGTGGAGCTAAATTCCACTGGGTTGGCAGCTCTTGGTAAAGAAAATCAATAGCCACATATAAACAATGTTTAAGCTGAAGCCCATTGAAATGCTCCCTGGGGACCACAGGCTGCTGACGGCCAGAAGGCAGCCCTGCCCAACAGTGTACTTAAAAATAATACATGCCAGACACCTCCACCTCGTCCTCCATAGATTTTGAATCCACCCATGTGGAAGGTGGTTCGATCAAAACAGTTTGAATCAGCACTTATGGGAAGATGCCATCTTGGAGCCACGATGAGTTATCAGTTGGGGAAGCAGGACCCCATCAAGACACTAGGTGTGATTATTCATATTTGGATTACTACAGGGCAAACAGTGTCCCCAGAAATAGAGAACTAAGAGCCGTAAAGACAGGGAGAAAGCTAAATGGCATGACTGGTAAGGTGGGCATGTCACGATTTGGTCTCACAAAATAAGGATGACAGAAGACTTCCATTGTGTTCGCATTTCTTTACCCTGTATAATGTTGAAGATCTGAAGTGTGGTTGCAGATAGATTGGCAGGGCTTTTTTCCAATTACATTCGCAAGACACAAACAGATTAAAACTGAACACAGGTTGAAGTTGGCTCTTTTATAAATATGCAGCTGGTGATAACACAGTCAGAAATGAAAAATCTTGGGAGGAGGTTAAGATGGCGGAGGAGTAGGGGACACCTTTTTCAGCCGGTCCCCTGAGTTGAGCTGGATAGGTACCAGACCAGCAGGAATATCCACGGAATCAGCCTGAGACGCAGGAAGATACATCTGGATCTCTACAAATGAACATCTCCAGCGCTGAGTATCGAGGTACGAAGCGGGGAGCCGTGAAACCGCGCACAGATATCGGAAGCTAAACAGAAGGGGGAGGGAGCCGCCGTGTCAGGGCGCCGGGAAGCGGTAGCCACCTGCAAGGGGGAGCGGACAGACCGCGGACCCGCACGCTTGAGACAGCAGGCTGAGAAGGGAGCTCCGGGAGCGCACGCGGGACGGCTGGCGGTTGGCGGGCCACCTGCACGGGGGAGCAGGCGGACTCGCGGACGGCACCCGCGAGACAACAGACTTAGAACGCGAGCTCCAGGAGCGCGCGCGCAGGGCGGCTGGCGGGCCACCTGCACCGGGGAGCGGGCGGACCGCGGACCCGCACTCTGGAAACGGCAGACTGAGTCCGTGAGCCGGGAGCGTGCACCACCAAGCATCTCACGGAGCTCCGGAGCTCCGGTGTGCTCACTGGATCGAGGCTGAGACCGGGAGCTCCGGGAGCGTCCGCGGGGCGGCTGGCGGCTGGAGGGCCACCTGCACGGGGGAGCAGGCGGACTCGCGGTCAGCACCCGTGAGACACCAGACTGAGACGGGGAGCTCCGGGAGCCCGCGCGGGGCGGCTGGCGGCGGGCGGGGTTGGAAACACAAAGGACAGAGACGTGCCGGCCCTGGAAGTGAGGGCTGGGACGCCGGGTGTGGGGCGCACAGCCCGGGATGCTGCAGGGTTGAGCAGCACCAACAGAAACAGAGTTAAAGTGGCCAGAACATCAGTGGAGAACGATCCGCGATCCCTCTGTTCTGAGACAGAGGCTGAATTTCAGCCGCTGCTGCTCTCTCAGAAGAGGCATAGCAAACCGCCAGGGAAAGCCGCCAGAGAACAAAAGCCCGGAAATACCGGCTCACAGGGTGCCCATCCCCATCCCCCCTCGCAAGGGACACAGAGACTCTACCCAAACAGGGTTTTCTGAGTACCGGCAGGCAGGCCCCTCCCCCAGAAGGCAGGCTGAAAAATCAAGAAGCCCACAACCCGGAGCGCCTGAGTGGCGCAGTCACCAAGCACCTGTCTTCGGATTAGGGTGTGTTTACAACGTTCCGGAAAGGAGTCCCTCATCGGGCTTCTCCACCGGGAACCTGCTTCTTCCTCTCCCACTCCTCTGCTTGGGTTCCCTTTCTTGCTGACTGTCTCTCTCTCTCTCAAATAAATAAATAAACTCTTTAAGGAAGAAGCCCACATCCCTAAGATCTCTATAAAACAAGGGCGCACGGCCTGGGTCCCAGTCAACACTTGGGCTCTGGACAACCCTGCAATCTCTCTTCATCAGAATGACGAGAAGGAGAAGTCCCCCCCAGCAAAGAAAAGATAATGAGTCTGTGGCCTCTGCCACAGAATTGGCCTCGGCCACAGAATTAATACATATGGATGTATCCCAATTATCAGAAATGGAATTCAGAGCAACAATGGTCAAGATGATGAGTAAACTTGAAAAAAGCATCAGAGAAAGCGTTGCTGAGAATATAGAATCCCTAAGGGCAGAAATGAGAGCGAATCTGACAGAAATTAAAAATTCTATGGGCCAAATACAGTCAAAACTAGAGGCTCTGACGGCCAGGGTCACCGAGGCAGAGGAACGCGTTAGCGAATTGGAGGATGGGTTAGTAGAAGAAAAAACGAAAATAGAAGCTGGTCTTAAAAAAATCCACGCCCACGAATGTAGATTACGGGAGATTACTGACTCTATGAAACGATCCAATGTCAGAATCATCGGCATCCCTGAAGGGGTGGAGAAAAACAGAGGTCTAGAAGAGATATTTGAACAAATTGTAGCTGAAAACTTCCCTAATCTAGCAAGGGAAACAAGCATTCGTGTCCAAGAGGCAGAGAGGACCCCATCCAAGCTCAACCAGGACAAACCTACGCCACGGCATGTCATAGTGCAATTCGCAAATATTAGATCCAAGGATACAGTATTGAAAGCGGCCAGGGCAAAGAAATTTCTCACGTACCAAGGCAAAGGTATCAGGATTACGTCAGACCTGTCTACAGAGACCTGGAATGAGAGAAAGGCTTGGGGGGGCATTTTTAAAGCTCTTTCAGAGAAAAACATGCAGCCAAGGATCCTTTATCCAGCAAAGCTGTCATTCAGAATTGATGGAGAAATAAAGACGTTCCAAAATCGCCAATCATTAACCAATTTCGTAACCACGAAACCAGCCCTACAGGAGATATTAAGGGGGGCTCTATAAAGGTAAAAAGGCCCCAAGAGTGATACAGAGCAGCAAGTCACAACCGATACAAAGACTTTAAAGAGAAATGGCATCATTAAAATCATATCTGTCAATAATCTCTATCAATCTAAATGGCTTAAACTCTCCCATAAAACGCCACAGGGTTGCAGATTGGATAAAAAGACATGACCCATCCATTTGCTGTCTACAAGAGACTCATTTTGAACCCAAAGATGCATTCAGACTTAGAGTAAGGGGATGGAGTACCATCTTCCACGCAAATGGACCTCAAAAGAAAGCTGGAGTAGCAATTCTCATATCAGATAGACTGGATTTTAAACTAGAGGCCATAGAGAGAGATACAGAAGGGCACTATATTATTCTTAAAGGAAGTATTCAACAAGTGGATATGACAATTATTAATATATATGCCCCCAACAGGGGAGCAGCAAGATACACAAGCCAACTCTTAACCAAAATAAAGAGACATATAGATAAGAACACAGTAATAGTAGGGGACCTCAACACCCCACTATCAGAAATAGACAGAACACCCTGGCAAAAACTAAGCAAAGAATCAAAGGCTTTGAATGCCATACTCGACGAGTTGGACCTCATAGATATATATAGAACACTACACCCCAGAACCAAAGAATACTCATTCTATTCAAATGCCCATGGAACATTCTCAAGAATAGATCATGCTCTGGGACACAAAACAGGTCTCAGCCAATACCAAAAGATTGAAATTATCCCCTGCATATTCTCAGACCACAACGCTCTGAAATTGGAACTCAACCACAAGGAAAAACCTGGAAGAAACTCAAACACTTGGAGGCTAAGAACCATCCTGCTCAAGAATGACTCGATAAACCAGGAAATCAAAAAACAAATTAAACAATTTATGGAGACCAACGAGAATGAATACACAACGGTCCAAAACCTATGGGATACTGCAAAGGCAGTCCTAAGGGGGAAATACATAGCCATCCAAGCCTCACTCAAAAGAATAGAAAAATCTAAAATGCAGTTTCTATATTCTCACCTCAAGAAACTGGAACAGCAACAGAGGGACAGGCCTAACCCACTGACAAGGAAGGAGTTGACCAAGATTAGAGCAGAAATCAATGAATTAGAGACCAGAACCACAGTAGAGCAGATCAACAGGACTAGAAGCTGGTTCTTTGAGAGAATCCATAAAATTGATAGACCACTGGCAAAACTTGTCCAAAAACAAAGAGAAAGGACTGAGATTATTAAAATTATGACTGAAAAGGGAGAGGTCACGACCAGCACCATTGAAATTGCAAGGATTATTAGAAACTTTTATCAACAGCTATATGCCAAAAAACTAAACAATCTGGAAGAGATGGAGGCCTTCCTGGAAACCTATAAACTACCAAGACTGAAACAGGAAGAAATAGATTTCTTAAATAGGCCAATTAACTATGAAGAAATTGAGTCAGTGATAAACAACCTTCCAAATAATAAAACTCCAGGCCCAGACGGTTTTCCTGGGGAATTCTACCAAACATTCAAAGAAGAAATAATACCTATTCTCCTAAAGCTATTTCAAAAAATAGAAACAGAAGGAAAGCTACCAAACTCATTCTATGAGGCTAATATTACCTTGATCCCCAAACCAGGCAAAGACCCCCTCAAAAAGGAGAATTACAGACCGATTTCTCTAATGAATATGGATGCCAAAATCCTCAACAAGATCCTTGCTAATAGAATCCAACAGTACATTAAAAGGATTATCCATCATGACCAAGTGGGATTCATACCTGGGATGCAAGCATGGTTCAACACTCGCAAATCAATCAATGTGATACATCATATCAACAAGAAAAGACTCAAGAACCATATGATCCTCTCAATTGATGCAGAAAAAGCATTTGACAAAATACAGCATCCTTTCCTGATTAAAACCCTTCAGAGTGTAGGAATAGAGGGTACATTTCTCAATCTCATAAAAGCCATCTATGAAAAGCCTACTGCAAGCATTATTCTCAATGGGGAAAAGCTGGAAGCCTTTCCCTTAAGATCAGGAACACGACAAGGATGCCCACTCTCGCCACTATTATTCAACATAGTACTAGAAGTCCTTGCAACAGCAATCAGAAGACAAAAAGGGATCAAAGGTATCCAAATCGGCAAAGAAGAAGTCAAACTGTCTCTCTTTGCAGATGACATGATACTCTATATGGAAAACCCAAAGGAATCCACTCCCAAACTATTAGAAGTTATAGAACAATTCAGTAAGGTGGCAGGATACAAAATCAATGCCCAGAAATCAGTTGCATTTCTATACACGAATAACGAGACTGAAGAAAGAGAAATTAGGGAATCCATCCCATTTACAATAACACCAAAAACCATGCGTTACCTTGGAATTAACTTAACCAGAGACGTAAAGGACCTATATGCTAGAAACTATAGATCACTTTTGAAAGATATTGAGGAAGACATAAAAAGATGGAAAAATATTCCATGCTCATGGATTGGAAGAATTAACATAGTTAAAATGTCCATACTACCCAGAGCAATCTACACTTTCAATGCTATCCCGATCAAAATACCGAGGACATTTTTCAAAGAACTGGAACAAATAGTCCTTAAATTTGTATGGAACCAGAAAAGGCCCCGAATCTCCAAGGAACTGTTGAAAAGGAAAAACAAAGCTGGGGGCATCACAATGCCGGATTTCGAGCTGTACTACAAAGCTGTGATCACAAAGACAGCATGGTACTGGCACAAAAACAGACACATCGACCAATGGAACAGAATAGAGAACCCAGAAATGGACCCTCGGCTCTTTGGGCAACTAATCTTTGATAAAGCAGGAAAAAACATCCGGTGGAAAAAAGACAGTCTCTTCAATAAATGGTGCTGGGAAAATTGGACAGCTACATGCAAAAGAATGAAACTTGACCACTCTCTCACACCATACACAAAAATAAACTCCAAATGGATGAAAGACCTCAATGTGAGACAGGAATCCATCAAAATTCTAGAGGAGAACATAGGCAACAACTTCTATGACATCGGCCAGAGCAACCTTTTTCACGACACATCTCCAAAGGCAAGAGAAATAAAAGATAAAATGAACTTATGGGACTTTATCAGGATAAAGAGCTTCTGCACAGCCAAGGAAACAGTCAAAAAAACTAAGAGACAGCCCACGGAATGGGAGAATATATTTGCAAAGGACACCACAGATAAAGGACTGGTATCCAAGATCTACAAAGAACTTCTCAAACTCAATACACGAGAAACAAATAAACAAATCATAAAATGGGCAGAAGATATGAACAGACACTTTTCCAATGAAGACATACAAATGGCTAACAGACACATGAAAAAATGTTCAAAATCATTAGCCATCAGGGAAATTCAAATCAAAACCACACTGAGATACCACCTTACGCCAGTTAGAATGGCAAAGATAGACAAGGCAAGAAACAACAATTGTTGGAGAGGATGTGGAGAAAGGGGATCCCTCCTACATTGTTGGTGGGAATGCAAGTTGGTACAGCCACTCTGGAAAACAGTGTGGAGGTCCCTTAAAAAGTTAAAAATTGAACTACCCTATGACCCAGCCATTGCACTACTGGGTGTTTACCCCAAAGATACAGACGTAGTAAAGAGAAGGGCCATATGCACCCCAATGTTCATAGCTGCATTGTCCACAATAGCCAAATCATGGAAGGAGCCGAGATGCCCTTCAACAGATGACTGGATTAAGAAGCTGTGGTCCATATATACAATGGAATATTACTCAGCTATCAGAAAGAACGAATTCTCAACATTTGCTGCAACATGGACGGCACTGGAGGAGATAATGCTAAGTGAAATAAGTCAAGCAGAGAAAGACAATTATCATATGATTTCTCTCATCTATGGAACATAAGAACTAGGAGGATCGGTAGGGGAAGAAAGGGATAAAGAAAAGGGGGGTAATCAGAGGGGGGAATGAAACATGAGAGACTATGGACTGTGAGAGGCAAACTGAGGACTTCAGAGGGGAGGGGGTGGGGGAAGGGGATAGCCTGGTGATGGGTAGTAGGGAGGGCACGTATTGCATGGTGCACTGGGTGTTATACGCAACTAATGAAGCATCAAACTTTACATCGGAATCTGGGGATGTACTGTATGGTGATTAACACAATATAATAAAATAAAATTAAAAAAAAAAAAAAAAAAAAAGAAATGAAAAATCTTAGATGATTAATAAGAAATTGTTCAAAGAAATCATTCTTGCCAAACAAAACATCAATGAGATTGAAAATAATTTTCATTGACAAAGCATGTGCCTGTTGGGCATTCCAGAGGAATGCGATGGGAATAAACTTGATTGAACCTTTAAAAGAGTTTCTACTTGTTGGGTCAGATCTTCCTGCTAAATCCCTCATTGTTAAAACACTGTTTTGCCTTTTCCTAACTGCTCTGGGCACACCCTCTCGCAAACTATGTTATAAGAAATCTGAAGATTGCATTGTAAATGAATTCCTAGATTGCTCAAGAAATAGTTCAGGCTATAATTGTAAAAAGGCTTCTGCTTGCCCAGGTCCCCTGCGAGAAGTTTATCCAAAACAAAAAAAGAAATTAACCTCAAAAGCAAACTTTGGAAGCACTACAAACAAGGAAGCCATATGTACACCATGTTGTCAGCATTTCCTGAAGAAGCTGTGTGTGGGCCTCCCTTCTCTTGGATGATAATCTGGAAATGATGGAGAATTTTATTGTAGTAGGGGCCTAATAAAAGTTAAGTATCATGAATGTTCATAATATGTTAAGTGTAAATTAAAGCAATAAGATGATATAATTTTTCCGACCACAAATTGGCAAAAATTTTTAAAGTAAGAACGTAGCATTTGATCAGGAAATGAGGAAACAAATGAACTCTCCAATTGTCAGTTGGTGGGAGTATAAATTGATACAATCGTTTTGGAGGACGAGTTGGCAGCGTCTCTCAAAATTCCAAACATACCTGGTCCTGTGAGACAGCAGAGCTTAGGAATTAAGGACAGACCCCGGGTTTAGCCAGCCGGGGTTCCAATCCTGACTCGACCAGCTAGAGCTGTGAGGTCTCCAGCACGTTACTTCGTCTCTCTAGGCCTGAATTTCTCATCTGGAAACTGGAGATAATAACAGTATCTACGCTATTATAGTATGAAAAAGTAGATATTGGTAAAGTGCTTACAATGGTGCCTGGCAAGTGGGAAGCACCGTGTAACCTAAAACCCCAATTCTAGAAAAATAGTCTACAAACATTCTGGCCAAATGTCTAAGTCCTACGCAATACTGCTTCTCACAGCATATAAACAGAAACTAAACCTAGATGTCCGTTGCTAAGAAAACGTGTAAATAAATCCTGGTGCATCTGTGTGAATGTGTAGTTTACAGCCTTTACAGAAGGAGGTAGAGTATGAAACAAGCTGTAGACAGTATATTATGTATAATCCCATTATGATAAAAACAAACTCTGTATGTGCGTGTACGAGCACGTGTGTGTGTGTAAGAAAGTACACGCCATACTAACTGTGTTTACTTCTGAGGAATGGGGTTAAAGCGGGAAGAGGAAACTTTCACTTCTTACTTTATATACTTCTCCATTATTGGGATTATCATAAACTCAAATTACTTGTATAGTTAAAAAAATATTTTAAATCATTAGCCTGAGCATAGTTTAGATTTAAATAATTATTCTCTCTTTTTTTAAAGATTCACTCCTAGCTATAGGGTGGGTGCTACTGTTCTCATTGACAGAGATGACCAGCCAGGAAATGAGATTGTCTGAATAGTCCCATTTAATTAAATGTTTTGGCCACTTAGATCTATGTGAGCATAAAATGTGGAAACACTTATGAAATAAGCTTTTGCCATACAGTAAATAGAGGGTAGTAAGATTTGGTCAGCCTGTCAGAGACTTAAGCCCACTCGATCCTAAAGAAAAACAGGTCTGAGATATTTCAAATGTGAGGTTCTATTATAAATCATAGTTTCCCACTGTGAATCCAAGCAAATCAATTATTTTAGTTATTTGTCTAATGGAAATCAGTGTAATACTTGAAGGAGAGCTAAAGGGAAGGTGTCCATTCTCAGCAACCGGTACTTTCCTCTAACACTACTACTTTGATTTGCCAAATTATCCTCAGAGTACCGCCTGACTAAAGTATTTCTGCAGAGAAGCATCTCCACACTAGTGAATGCAACTGGGGAACGTTGAAGTTGTAAGAGCCCTTAAGGATTTTTGAGATCAGAGCCCTCATTTTACTGAGGAAGACACCGAATTCTAGAAAGGTCATGGGACTTTGTCAGAGCAAAACCAAACTACAGCGTAGGTCAGCTGATCATCAGTATAATATGCCTTCTAATAGATTACTTTCCTAGCACTTTTTGGTTCTTTCACGTAATGGTTTAAAAATGCACATGGCAAAAATAAATATAATATCACACGATATAATATAATATACAGAACACAAAAGTGCCCAGGGAAAATTTTCCCTGCTATTCCTGTGCTCCAAGTCCCAGTTCTCTTCAGATATAACCACTGTTGGCAGCTCTATGTAGAGCCTTTCAGAGACACTATAAATTTCTCACCCTGTGTGTGTGTGAGTGTGTGTATGCATGTAGCATATTATATATACTCTCAAGCTTGTTTATCTTTTCCACTTAAATACATCATAAAAATTATTCCATATCAATACATATACATCTTCTCCCATCTTTTTATGGCTACATAGTATTCCATTGTGTGCTATATCATGATTTATTTCATCAGTCCCCTGTTGATATTTAGATTGTTTCTAGTCTTTTTTTTTTTTTTTAAAGATTTTATTTATTTATTTGACAGAGATAGAGACAGCCAGCGAGAGAGGGAACACAAGCAGGGGTAGTGGGAGAGGAAGAAGCAGGCTCCCAGCCGAGGAGCCTGATGTGGGACTCGATCCCATAACTCCGGGATCACGCCCTGAGCCGAAGGCAGACGCTTAACCGCTGTGCCACCCAGGCGCCCCTAGATTGTTTCTAGTCTTTATTACAAGCAAGCTGCTATGAATGAATATTCATATACATGTTTGAACACTTATACAGGTATACACAGAGTACACATCAGATAATACATCCTAAATGTGGTATTATTTAGCCAAAGGGTATATACACATTTAATTTTGGTAAGCATTATTAAATTTTCCTCCCAAGAGTTGTTATTAATTTGCATTTCTACTAAGAAAGTATGGAAGCCTAGCATTTACTGTATATCACTCATAGAATGGTCATTGTTTAAAGTTTTTTGTGTTTTTCCCCTGCCTAATAAATAATAACTTCCCTGAAGACAGAAACTATAGCTTATACAACTTGATTCCAATGCCCTATGACCGTTCATATTGTCATTACTCAGCAAATATAGAAGGACCAGAACTGTACTAAAATTAAGAATTCTACTTTCTATAATAGTAGATTTGACATCTCAGATTAATCCTTCTGCTGAGAAAAAATAAAGTAAAATTGGGAAGAATATTTTTAAAAACTCACACCTTCCAAAAGCACCAAAGAATGAGAAATTTCCCAGTCAAAATCCAGGAGAAAATGAAAGTCCTATATTCAAATCTGGTTTTCCCTAAGGGCATTTGCCTATCTGGAAGAAATAACTATGAAACTACATTTGTTTTTGGAAGTCTTTGAGGGCAAAGAGAACAAAAGTCAAAGCTCGGGGTCCACCACAGGTTAGGACTCATATAAACCACCTACCACCCATATGTCTCAAAGTATTCCTAGAAATAATTTATCAAATACATTGCACAGCACATAATTAAAAAAAAAAAAAAAGAGGCACGTAGGAAATAAGACACCATGAGTGAGAACCAGTCAAAACAGTAAGACTCTAGAAAGAGATCAATAAGGAAATTTGCATATTGGAATTATCTGATACTGGCTGTAAAACAACTATCCCTACCAAGTCAAAGAAAAAACAAATGCCAAGCCTGAAAATTTCAGGAAGAAACTGGGGAAAAGTGACATAGTTTTGAAAAGGAAAAATATAACAAATTAAGAACTGATTGAATGAGTTTCATGGCAGATTAGACATAAATGAAGAGGGGATTATTGAACAAAAGGATAAGTCAAAATAAACTTACAACAACATAGCACAAAGAGACAAAAAGGTAGAAAATATAGGAGAGAGGATAAGAGACAGAGGATACATTGAAAAGGTCTAACGTGTATTTGGTTGTAGAGTTAGAAATAAAAGCAAGAGAGAGATACAGGCCAAAAAAATATTTCAAATGTTATGGCTTAAATGACAGAATTTTCCAGGACAGATTTAACAGAACCTCAGAATCCCAAGCAGAATAAAGAAAAAAGAAATATATATTAAAATGTATCACTCTGAAACTACTAGAAACTAAAGAACAAGTGAAAAATGTTTGCAACAGCTAGAGAAAAAAGATTTATCTTCAAAGGATCAACAGTTAAATTTCTCAAGGGCAAAAATGAAAACCAAAGGAAAATGAGAATACATTTTTGTGTTCTTAGAGAAAAAAAAAACTACCATAGACTCACAGACACAGCAAAATATACTTTAAGCATGAAAGTAAAATACAGAAATTTTCAGATAAACAAAAACTGAGAGAATTCACAAGCAGTGGACTAGGCTAAAGGATCAGAGATGCAAGAAGAATTAAAGAATTTTAAAAGTGGTAAATATGTGGGTAAACATAAATATTAACTTTATTTTTTTGTAAGATTTTATTCATTTATTTGGCAGAGAGAGAGTGTGCACACACAAGCAGGGAGAGCAGCAGGCAGAGAGAGAAGCAGGCTCCCTACTGAGCAGGGAGCCCGATGCTGGACTTGATCCCAGGACCCAAGCCGAAGGCAGACATTTAACCAACTGAACCACCCAGGTGTCCCCAAATATTGATTTTAAAATCTATAGTATGAATGTCTTACACAGTTTTAAAATCTAGAGAGTTAAGATTCATGGCAACTATATATTGTCAACTATAAGTTGGGGAGAAAGGAGGAATGTACTTCAATTATTCTGCGGTCCTTGCATTTATTCCAGGAGAGTAAAACTGTTAACATTAGATTTTGCTAAGTCAGGGGTAAATGTTGTAATTTCAAAAAGATTAGAAAAGAGTATATTTCCAAATCAATAAAGAAGAAAAAAATAGATAGTAAAGAAAAAAAATCTGCCAAAACAAGTTAAAAAGGTGAGAAAAAGAGACATAGATCTGATGGATTAAAGAAACAGCATAAAATAAATTGGTTGGTTTTAACCTAAATATATTAAGTATATTTATATAAATATAAATATATCAGTAAATATATTAAGTGTAAATGATCTAAACAGTCCAATTAAAATACAAAGATTGTCAGACTGGGATGATAACAAAGTTAATTTGAATTAAATGTTGTTTTCAGGAGACATATCTAAAATATAATAACACAGAAGAACTGAAAGGAAAAGAATGAAAAAAGTAAACCATGCAAATATTCACCAAAAGAAAGAAGGCGTATCTATGCTAATCTTGTATGTTACAGACTTTAAATAATGACTTGTTCACTAAAGTTTCACGTTGAGGGAGAGAAAAAGATGCAAATATAGGTAAGGTTCCCTGACCACAGTCATTTTCATGCAATGAGGTAAGTCCCAGGACAGGCAGACATGGAATCTCTTAACAGACACAGGAAAGATAGTGTATAACTGTGCCTGGCAGTTAGAAGCAGCTCCTAAGGGGAACTGGCATTTTGATGTATTAATTCATCACATAACTCTGAGTGAGGGGAAGACATTCCACAAAAGGAAACAATTTGGGGGTGCCTGGGTGGCTCAGTCAGTTAAGCATCTGCCTTGGGCTCAGGCTCAGGTCATGATCCTGGGGTCCTGGGATCGAGCCCCATGTTGGGCTCCCTGCTCAGTGGGGAGTCTGCTTCTCCCTCTCCCTCTGCCTGCCACTCTCCCTGCTTTTGTGCTCTCTCTCTCAAATAAATAAATAAAGTCTTTAAAAAAAAAAAAAGGAAACAATATGTAGAAAGTAGGTATTCATAAATATTGGTTGAAAGCATTGTTTGATTTAAGGATTGTGAGGACCAAAGAAGTGCGGTGACTTACCCGCTTGGTAGCACTAGTGGAAGCTAGCATGCCCCGCCCCAGCTCCTTCACTCTTCTCTAGAAGACACGTTCTCCCAGCTGTGAGAAACGCTACCTGCTGATGGATTACAGCTGAGTCCCTCTGCAGGCACTGCCCTCTCCTAGGACCTTGACCTCTCCTCCCAGGGGCAGCCTGTAGGCAGCGAATGGTCAATGCAAGTGTTAAAGGCCTGGTTCCTTTGCCTACATTTGGGGCAGTTCTGAAAGAACAGTTCGCAGCACCAGAGCTCCGGGTGGGGAATGCTGAGGCCTTTGGTACAGTACATCACACTTCACCTCTGACGACTCCTTCCGCTGCAACCACTCACAGGTGTTGCTGAGAGCACTCCCCAGTAAACGTCCCGCAGAGTAATCTCCACGTTAGAGTCTGTTTCTGAAGAAACGTGACATTAGATAGTGGTCAAAGTGGGAAAAAGCCCAAGGATCCCAACCTCTGGCCCAGTGTTTCACCCCTACACTCGGCAGACGGCAGATAAAATTCACTGTGAAAATCCCTGGGACCAAACGTAGATTGCTCCTAGTATTTTTCAGCTGTTTGCTTGTTTGTTTTCATTCTTTCTCAAGCTGAAGTACTGGTTTTGCTGAGGTCCAGCTCTAACTTACACTGTTCTGCAGGTAGCAAAGAAGAGTAGAATTAGAAAGAAAACACCCGCTCGTTGTGTATCTACAGTCTGCATGATCATTTTTTACGTGAGATTCGTGCTTGTGGGTGGTTAAATGACAGGTCCATGCTCTCGTAGCTACTAAGTGGCAGAGCCAATATCTGAACTTAGGGTCACAACCCACAGGTGCCTTCCTAAGAGAGGGATATTTAAAGTGACCTAAGCTGAACAACAGAGAATGAATGTAAAGGGAGGGAAATTAAGACTGCTTCTTGGGTGCCTGGGTGGCTCAGTCGGTTAAGCACCTGCCTTCGGCTCAGGTCATGATCCCACAGTCCTGAGGTGGGTTCTGCATTATATTGGGCTCCCTGCTCAGTGGGGAATCCATGTCTCCCTCTTCCTCTGCCCCTCCCCCCCCACTCCTGTTCTCTCTAGCTCATGCTGAGTTCTCTCTCTCTCTTTCAAATAAATAAATTTTAAAAAGAAAAGAAAAAAGGACTGCTTCTTAGTACTGATTGGACCTTACTCAGGCCACCCTGCCTGCGTAGGCTTCCCAGTTAGTAAGTGTTCTTTCAGCCCATCTGCCCTCAGCCCAAAAACTGAGCTGCATTTAAACCTTTCAACTAGCCTTTGCTCTTGTTTTTTGGTAAACGCAAGTTCCATGTGGCTTATATCACTGACAATCATTTATCTCCTGATCCTTGTTGAGACTTGATTCTATGGATGGATTTGACAAGTCTGTTAACAGTTTAGAGAAAAGTTAGTGTTTGGTACCAAGATTTTGATATCACCAATTCTTCTCGTTTCCACGACCCCCCAACTCCTCACAAGTGAGGCAGGGTTGGGACTCCGAGGCCATTCCCAGACCCACTTGTTGTGTGTGGCAAGACTTGGAAAATGAAAACCAGAGGCATCTCAAAGAGCATTCCATTTGGACTCCAGGGCAGTGCCTGGGCACTGTGCCAGACCAGCTGGGAACTCTGGTGAGGCACTTTGATGCAAATGCCCAGCTGGGTCCAGTTCATTCTGTATTTACCCCACAGGGCTGTCCACAGGGTATTTGTTCTCTGTACCACTGGAACACATGGAGACCGTCATCATCCTGCAATCTACGCTGAGAACTGACAATATGCCAGCTGCTGGGACCAGGATGGCGGTATACGATCCAGGTAAAAATCAACGTCTTTGTAATTAGAGCCCTACTGAATCCTGGCTCCAAGACTCATTGCTGTGGGAAACTACTCTAACCTGTAAGTCCCAGTAAACTCATCTCTACAACAGGGATAATACCCTGCTTTATTGATGGGAATCTTGAAGAATAATGAATATCAAGATATTGACACAGTGCTTGATTCATAGAAAGTGCCTCTATAAACTGTAGTTTTTATTATGGTCAAAGAATATTTCCCTCCTGCTAACACTGACAGAGATAATGCTTTGGAGATGCTTTCCATTTTGTCCTTTTTCCTTCAAAGCTCGCCCACCTGAGCATGAGGCTTGGTTGCCAGCGCCCTAATTTGGGATAAACAGCATCATTAATTCTGAAATTTTAAGAGTTGATCTTGGGCTCAAGCAGAAGATAGACTACAGAGGCCCTTTCTAGTCTATCATTTGTCATTTGTCTTTAACTGACCAGATCCCCGCTAATGAAGCTCACATATCCAGATGATGCGGACGTTTTTAAAAGTCTATTTCCTTGAGAAAAATAAAATTGGAATTGTAAGAAATGTTAACATCATTCTGGTCCTAAGAGGATTTTCCTGAATTATCCAATTATGTGTCTGAATTCTCCATGGAGGTTTGACGGGGAAAGTCCTAGCCTTGGTGTGGGACTGAGCACATGAACTTCCCCCTGGTCTTCCACCCTGTAAAGGGGTGTTGTGCCGCGACCCCTGTGCAAAGCCCCTCAGAAATGCTGTGTGAAGCACAGCGAGAGTACAGAGCACTCACGATTGCCGGATTCGATGAGTTAAATTCACACCCCTGACTGTCTCCGGGCACTCTCTATCTTCCCAAAATACCACAATAATAATGCTGATGATTGCAAGCAGCACCTTTGTTGTATCTCATTTATTTTTACCCCAAATTATGGAGGCTTGAAAGAATTTACTGACTGCTTGGGTTTTCTGACTAATTGGGGTAACTCTATGTTATAGCCATTAGGAGATTTAAATATAGCTCTTCTTGAGCAATCCTCTTTATTGGATCCCCTGTTATCCTTTAAATATCTTGGTGTGCAAGTGGATAAAATTAGAAAGAATTTGTTTGCTTTAAATTACCAACCTCTGCTTGATAAAACTATTAGCGATTTAGCTAATTGGACGGCTCTTCCATTATCATTAATTGGCAGAGTTAATACTATTAAAATGGTTGTTTTATCTAAATGTTTGTATTTATTTTGATGCTTTCCCATCAAGCCACCTAAAAATGCTCTAACGCTTTGAATTCTGCAATTAGTTTTGTTTTATAGGCTACAAACAGAGTTAAGATTAATCTTAAAACTACAACTACTCTAGGGGGCCAAAGGATTAATTCTTCCTTCTCAGCAATAGATGAATGTTGGACTTTCCTGATCAAGCTTCGCCCATTGTTCCTGGACATCTTTAATAAGAAGTACCAGAGCCCAAACGAAATCGAAAGGGGACTCTTGTTGATGTGGTTTATCTAATAAAAACTTTACAAGAAAACTTTATATCAAATCCGTATATGTATTCAACCACACATCCATTCACTTGGCACAAGTTTACTGTGCCACAATCACGACACTAGATCGTGGAAGACTTCCAAGGTGAATAAAATGTGATCCTTGCCCTCAAGAAGTCCAAATATTGAGGGTAGAAAGAAAACATAAATAACTAGGAGGTAATGTGTTAGGTGCCGTCTCAGAGAAATGCCCCACGTGCTGGGGCAGAGCAGAGGCTGTTGCCACATCTGCAGGGGGGTCAAAAAGGCTTCCCATGGAAGGTGACCGCCATGCTGAATCTGGGAGGATGGGGTTCCTACAGGGCCCTTCCAAGATTGAAAAGAACACCTCGAGTATTTTCTTCTGATTACTGAGGTAACTTACTCTGTAGGGACACTTAAAATGGTCTGCTCAGCTAAAAAGTGACCCTTTTTCTCTTTGGTGGCTCAGGGGAATTCCACAGACAAAAGGTATCAGGACTTTGGCATGGCAAGAGACAAAGGCTTTCATGATCTCTTTGAATGTTGAGACGGGGGCACGTGAGCAGAATGATGACACAGGTACATAAAACTCTAGCTGGTTGAAAATCGGGGCTAATGTGTTCGTTATGACTTCAGTGCTAACCCAGGGATAGGAATCCCAGAACTATGCCAGTGGGTTCTCTCTTTGGCCGTGTCCTTTTCAGAGATTTTGATAACTTAGATCAGAACACAGGCACATTTGATTTGTGGATGACACTAATTGAAGACAAAGACGGCCAACAGACTGATAGATCAATCGAGGACTTAACAATTGATCAACCAATCAAGAGGCTATAATGAAAGCGCAAAGGTAATTACATATAACTAAGTAGGAAAAAGTAATGCCCTGCCCTCCTTTGCTCCACTTGCTAACTTATAGGCAGGTAAGCCCTCTCTTATCCTGGCCTCGTGAAACAATAGAAAATGTTTCAGATTTGAAGTCAGGCGGTCTGAGTTCAAGTTCTAGCTTGACTAAATATTACATATGCAATTTCAAGCAATACCCTAAACGTCTCTGAATCTCAGTTTTTCCATCCATAAATTAGAAATAATAATATAAGTTCACAGAGCTGCCATGAGAATTAGAGATATAAAAGAGCAATAGAGAGACCCTAGATATCACTCTTCCAAAGTTATCTTTTCTAATGCTTAGAATAGTAACGGTGGTAATAATAATACTAACAACAGTAACGTATATGAAGTCCTGAAGTGTTCAATTCTAACCTAGAGTAAATTAACAGCGTGGAATGGCTTTCAAAATAGCCGTACAGTCACAGGCTGCACTACTGAAACAATGGGGTCAGAACCAGATGCCCCCAAGGTTCACTTAGTCCAGCTGGCATCCTGGGTTGACTTCTGGTCACTGCAGTCATCGTGGGGTCTCGTATTAAAGCAGAGTTTGATATACAGCAGGTGCTCAATAGTGTTTGTGGAATAGACTCGTTTTAATAAAGATGCTACGACGTGTGTAGAGTCAGGCAATGAAGATTCTGAGAATACGGAAACCACAAAAAGTGCTTTTAAAAGTGGAACGGTTTTGTGAGAAAAAGAGGTGATTTGCAGGGTCATCGTTTGTGAAGGAATAGGTCAAGTATGGGGTCTGTCATTCTTGGAGGACACTTACACGGGGACAGGGGAAAAGACCTGACATTTATGAACACCGTCTACCAGCTACACATTTGAAATAATCTTTCTGTTGCTCTGGAGGACACACTGAGAACGGTGGGTAGAGGTTACAGGAAGTTGTAATTTGGCCCAATAAATGGAAGTAATGTCTCAAATGATGAGCCATAATTTCCTCCAACAAGGGAAAGGCTGGCTTTTGAGTCAGAATCCTTAAGCAGAATGTTTTGGAAGAGCTTCCTGACATGTAGGAGGTCAGACTAGATCACTGACTCACGAACCTGTTTTGATATTGCCTGGGGAGCTGCTTAGGAACGTAGCTGCGTAAAGTGGAATTGGAATCCAAGGGCAGGGTGCCCACCACCCAGGCTCCTGCCTTTTCAACAACCTCTGCAGACAATTCTGATACATAACCAGGGCTAAGAACCAGTGGACTGGGTCTGTTTTAAACCATCCTGATGATAAAAATAGCACATTGTTTAAACAAACAGTTTCTGAGGCCCCACCCCTGGAGATTCAACTTCAGTAGGTCTGGAATAAGAACCAGGAATTACTATCATCAGCAGAGTCTGAAAAACACTGGACTCCATGATCTCTGACATCCTCAGCAACTTCTAAGATTCTGAAAATCTAATCCAACTATAGCTAGCTGCTCTTTGGTTCCGAATAACAGTTTTGAAATGCTTGGATTATAGGAATCAAGCCCCAAGCAAAAATATGTAAGCCTGTAGCTGGCCACGCTATTCTTCATATGGTGTCTCTAAAGAATCAGACACATTTTTTAATAAACTAAATAGCAATGAACATGTTGACTTTCCAATTAGCTGCAGTTTACAATTTTGGCTGATTCCAGTAAATATACGTACACATGTATGCAAACGACAAGTGAATCGTTTTCGTTGAAGTGTTACTCAGCATAAACAGACTGTAGGCTTTTGATCAGTTAGAAGCTGAGCGTGGCATATTAAATCAATATTTTATAAATATTTTCATTTAAACATACTCCATTCTCTGAAAATGAGAACATGTAAGTCACTAGAGTTCCATTTTAGACACTTTTTTTTTATTTTCATCTAATATTTCACTCTAAAATCGAGGTGAGAAAGCGTACAAGCGTTTGAGGGCTGGTGTGCCATCACATTCAACAACTTTCATTAGTTTCTGATGGGCTCACCTGAATCAGCCAAAGAATCATATTCCATCTCAATGACCCCAAACCTAGATCTTCCGCAAGTCCTCACTCCTCTCTTCAATGCCTTGCAGCTTAGAACCGAAGGCAACGCTTTCTCTGTGTTTGGGGGGAGAATATGTCTGGGAAAAGGATGAAAGAAAGTTATTACAGAGCAGCTAAAATGTGATTTTTGCGTTTAGGCTTTTCTTCCAGAGCACGGTTTCCTGAGTCCAGAGGGAAACCGCTCAGGCAGTGCTGCAAACCCAGACCTGTTTGCATCTCTGCCCAGGTAGGTGAGGCTCCGGGGGACTAATGGTCTCCAACACTCAGTTTCTAAGATATAGATAAAGATACAGATGGAAGAAAGATAAGTCTTCCGGAAAAGAGGCGACCAGGCTGAGTATAAGGAACCTTCCATAACTCAGACAATAGCAAGTAAGCCACGCCTCTCATTTAACCCTTTGTTCTTGACAAGAAAGAGTGCGTTCAGTTTTGAGGCCCTTTCAGCTGATAATAATAGTTTCTATTCCAAAGCTGGGGGGGGAGGGTATCAAATGTGTGTGGAGAACCAAGTCATATTATTTGGGAACACACTGACAAAAGCAAGTTCATCTGAGAATATATTTTTCTTTATTTCTCAAAATGTAGTCTAGGAGAATATACTAGGTCGAAAGAGACATTAATAGGGTGATTATTCTTAATATAAATGATGTGTTACTTTAATGACCAATACACTTTGGCTTAAGGATGAATTCAATAAGCAAATCTTCCACCCAAAAGTGCGTGCGGACATATTTCAGATCTTTCCCTAAAATGCCATCCCCCCTCCCCCACAAACTCCCCCCGAGTGGCAAAGACTGCAGATTGTCTTTTATAGCTCCTGCAAATTCCCTGAAAAACACAGCTGGAGAATGCCTCCCATTCCCCCAAGAATCTAAGCTTCGTCTACCTCACAGGAGGAGGAAAAGCCTAGAAGCAACAGATAGGAAGGGGCTGAGCCGCTCCTCGTCCAGGCGGTGAAAAGCGGAGGAGAAGGGGAGAGAAGGCGTCAGAAGGGCGACCGCGCCGTCTCCTTGCACTGGGCACTCTCCTCCGCCTCCGTGGAGAAGGGCTGGTGCCTCTCGGTCCTCGGGCGACCTGTCTCACAGCGAGCCCTGGAACAGGGCTTGTCACACCACCTCCCTGGAGAGAGAGGTTCAACCAAACTGGCAGTGTTGCTTCCATTCACTTGCCTCGTTCACGCTAAGTCCTTCGTACCCTCGGCGCAGTTCGGTTCAACTCCAAGCACATTAGCTGAGCAGCTACAGGTGCCGGCCCTGGACGGCAACAGCACAAAGGTAAGAGCTGGGTCTCTGACTCACTCAGCCTGCCAACTGCCCGCGCACAGGGCGACACAGTTAGCTTCATCATGACGACTCTGCCCAAAGTACAAAGCTCTGACGTTTGCCAAGGACAAATGGACGTGGAAACGAAATTGGATTTCGGTGCCCCGGTTATCACTCGGCGGGGGGGGGCTCTTTCTGGTAGATGTGCCTTTATGGTAATAATAATATTCTACATGTGTTTAAAGCTCTAGAGTTTACGAAGTCTTCTCATAAACATGATCTCATTGTGAAATACTGAGAGTTAGCCTTTCTTTCGCAATTTACCGATGACAAAACAGCCTAAGAAAAAGTAAGGTCATGCTGCACTCAGAGATTTTATAAAATAATATTCTTCAACAGCCAATATACATACACACTGGGAAAAAAATTAGGCTGGCTCCCTATTATAACATTACACCCTTAAGTATTTCCAAAATGTAACTTCAGTTACCCCTCAGAACAAGGTTTGGAGAGAAGATGCCAAGTATTAAAAGGCCATATTACTAATGGACAGAAGGAATTACGCCCCAGCCTTCACACAGTGCCCAGGAGATAAGACAATAATACCACTTCTCAGTGTCACATCTGGAACATTCCTCTCTGGATTGCTATGAGAAGAGCCCTGTAGATGGAGTTGAATATGGCTTTTAGTGACTTCGGCATCAGAACACAAATCAAAGACCCCAGGAAATTTCCCAAAGTCTTCACTTACTGGGCAAATGAGTTAATCAACTTGGATTTAAATAGCATTATCTCCAGGTGGGGGTGGAGATTAATAAGCTTGTCTCTCAGGAAGGTGTGGAGCTGGGGAGTTATGGCTTCACAAGCACCCGCCTGAAACGCTGTGCTGTCGTCACTGGGTATGCCAAGCTTCGATGAGGCCTTCGGGACCAGAGAACCTGCCCGTGCACATTGAAATAGGCTGGAGCCCCTCGGATGAAAGACATCTCTATAAGACATGTGGATGTGCATTTGATAATCTTTGACATATGTTTAATATTTAGATTTCCAAGATTACTCATGTTAATATCCGCTGCACATCTTACTTTTTTTTTGCCTTTTGTGCACACTGGGAGATGTGGGTTTGGACACGTTTCAAGCCAGATTTGTTCCTGTTGCTTTATTGCTGCTAACCACGGGGTCACGAAAATGGGAAAATCATCTGCTTCTCCCTCTACTGAACTTTGAATTCAAAACTTACAATTCAAAAAAAAAAAAAAAAAGGAAGAAAGAAACAAGTGAATGAATAATGAATGCAGTAAAAATAAATGTGTGGTTCTGGGACCCATTTAATTTTTCTTAAATGACAGTGTTGTTAATGCTATGAAATATTTTCTCTGATAAATGTGAGTTAGCTAATTTGCATGAATGGCTAGTCTGTCATTTTTTTAGTCTGTTGAGTTATGGGTTTTTAAAAATGGGTTCTTTTCTGTATGGCTTTTAATACATTGTTATTATATGTGATCACTGAGCTTTCCTAATGGCACATTGAAAACATGGATTTCATCTTTTTAAAAAAAAAACTAGAAATTAATTTTGAAAAAGTAATTTATGCAATAATGAAGTTCTTCAGATAAATGTATTTATAAGGAAAAACCATTTACACATTATTCAGTATTCCTTTTTAATGCAAAAAAAATCTATTTTCTGCCAAAGTCTCAATCAAAGAAAACTTGGGAACTCTAAAATTCAGCCCCCAAGAGTCTCCCCCACCCCCTTGCTTAAAGATCTGTAATTTCCCAATGACTGAAAAAAAAGCGTTCTACAAAACCTCCCATGTGTCCCCATGCCACAACAGGCTGAAGAACTAAAGAAAGGTCATTTGATTCTGAACCTTCCATTTTGCTATAATCATGCAAGTTAAATAATGATGTTCATGATACCTAGAGAGAGCTTTCGGTGCCCTTTCTTTGACTAGAGCAAGTAAACAAGACTGAGTGTGCCAGAGGAAGGGGGGACTTCAACCAGGGCATCACTCCCACCTACTTTCTCTCCTTTAAGTGATTTTAAAGTAAACCCAATGTCCCCTGAAACCTTGAGGTACATGTCTATGCCTCAGAATTGCCCAACTGCATGCCAACAGTGGCATTGGAACACTGATGAAATCGTAACCCATGAGGCAATTACTTCAATGCTAGAAGCTTTAGAAGATAGCATTATATGACGCCCAAAGTGCCATCTCAGCAGTCACCACAGTGCAGAGCACTAATGAGTAAGTGCTCTTCGGGGGCCTTGCCTCATAAATGATGGAATACTAAGATGAAGGAATCTGATTTAAATCCACCAGGCATGGAAAAGTGGAACTGTGTTGGTACAGTCCAACGGCCATGGCTTCAGGATTTGCTTTAGCCCAAAACAGAAGGCCTTAGAGTCTAGGGTATATAGTCTCAAGTTCAAATCCCCCTTGGCCACCTATCTGCTATCTTATCTCCTCTGAGCATTTCTTTCCTATCCTACATTAAGTTCTACTTATTAGCTATTATTACTAAGGTACTTATACAATGGAGAAAACAAGAACCAGTCTGTGGCACCAATTTGAAGATTGGTGATAAAACATTTGTAACTTCAAACACAATGCATGGCATTTAGGTAGCTGCTTCTTTTCCTACTATTGTGTCATTTTCACTAAAATGTGACTGACTCATTCATTAGAGCAGGGATTTTGTCTTAGAACAGTGCCTGGACATAGAACAGTCTACTTAAGCCTCCTCTTGTAAGCACTGACGTAATTCAGACCATATCCAACATTTGCTTGTTCGCTATTTAAGAATAAGCCTTTAATTGCAAAACGCATTCAGACTCTAAACTGGAGTGACCTGTGAACGTTGGGAGTAATTTGGTTGTATGGCCAGTTCAAAGTAGCTGTAGGTCCGGGACAGGCTTTGGAATCAAAAGACTGAGATCTAGTCTCCCTCTGGCTTTTGTGGCTCCATGACTTAATGCAGTGACTGAACATTCCTGACCTTCAACAGACTTATGGATGAAATGAAGACTGATGGTAATACTCGGCTTGCCTACTCCAGTTCTATTGTTTTCAGGGCCAAGTGGGATAATATATATATAACATCAGGCAATGTTTAGTGTTCTACAAATATTACTTATAATAAATATTACTTATCATCATCCACCAATGCTATTGAATGTCTTATTGGTCTCTAGACAAAAGGAACTGTGTAGACCAGGGGTCAGCAAACTAGAGCCTGCAGGCCAAATCCAGCCTATGAGCTAAAAATGGGTTTTACATTTTCAGATGGCTGCAAAAAATCACAACAAGAATTATATTTCATGACACACCTGCAAAGCCTACAATATTTACTCTCTGGATTTTTACAGAAGTTTGCCAAACCCTAACTCTAAGAGTTTATGTTAATGAGAGTTTTAGCTTCCTTTAGCATTAAGTCTGAGAACAAAGCACCGAACCATTAATGTTCCTTAGCAGCCCCTCAGCAGAAAGAAGAGCACCTCCTCAAAGGCAGGCTCCGGAGGCGCCCCACTGGCCTCAGGAAGTCGCTTAAACCCTGGGAGCAGCCCCGGCCTGTTCACCTCTCCGACACCCAGATTAGCCTGTGATCTGTGTCACTGAGGTTGGTGCCTCTCTTGTTCACCTCTTTATTCTCAGCACCTATCCCGTAGCAGGGACGTCCTGAGTGTTTGTTGATTGAGTAAATAGATGAGCGAAGTCCTCATGTCCTGGAGTCTCAGGTCCTCCTTGATCCAAGGGAGGCAATGCAGGGTGTTTGGAGACCCTTGAATTATTGCCCGTACTCTTTGTTAACAACCGTCTGGTTGACTCACTTGCTGTGTATTTGTACTTTGGTTCTTCCAATTCGATGATGAAACTGAGTGTCAGGTCCAGGGTGGCTCCCAGCCTCCACATCTGGCCTCCTCCTCAAAACACAGCAAACAAATCACCCACATTTGCAGCAAAACATATTAAGCCGCTCTAACCTCAGCATCTATGATTCAACAGGGAGACCTTCTCACTGCTGCTGTGCCCTAGACCTCAGCCCCTGACCTGACTTCTGGACTGCTACCTTGAACTCTAGGTCCGACCTTTAAAAAGCCCCCCATGTCTTGGGTGCTGGCTTTCAGCTTTGTTCTTTCGTTTCTGGACCCCACTTGTGGGCATCTGAAGTGGTCACTTGCTCCGACCTGGCCCCTCCATAAGGCACGGAGAGAGTCCCATCCCGCATCCCCAATCTGGTGCTTGGGGCTCCATGAAGTACCCCCTCACTCCTAATGCTGACAGTCTCCCGCCTGCTGCACCTTCCGGGAATGTGCTCTCGGGCACCCACTGTTGGACCATTCTTCTTGGACTATACTTACAATTATTTGCCCGTACTGCCGTGTCCAGGATGTCACACTTTTTCCACTCTCTTCTGGCCTCCCCCAGCCTGCTGTAAGCCACCAGGCCCAACTAGAATAAGATCTGAGGCATAAGATTTAGAAAAGAGTCCGTGACTTGCACTTCTTTTCATCTACCGCACGCAGACACAGCGCTTTCACCCCTATAGGCTTCCCGTAGGCGCTCTCTGGGGAGGGTGTGTGTTGTGGTGAGCGGTGAGCACTGTGTATTGTGTAAGACTCATGAATCACAGACCTGTACCCCTGAAACAAAGAATACAGTATATGGTAATGATTTTTTAAAAAGATCCACAGATTGATATAAATAAATAAAATATAAATTAAAATATATAAATATATGAAAAATAATTAAATATATCTACATATTCATATATTTACTTATGTATTTATATATATATCTTTATATATAAATATAAACAAAATAATCAAAGATGGCCAATCATAAGGAGTCATGTCCAAGTTTCTTGTGTTTCAAACTCTGTGGTTCTCACCCATCAAACCCAACATCTCTTTCTTTTTTAAATTAAGCCTTTTATTTTAATTCCAGTATAGTTAACATACAGCATTATATTAGTTTCACATGTACAATTCTGTACATTACTCAGTGCTTGTGATGATCAGTGTAGCCTTTGAATAGGTGATGGGGATTAAAGAGTACACTTACCGACGTGTCTTTCTGTAACAAAGATCTCATGACCCCTCTTTTACTATCCTGAAATATAATTCGCAGAACGTGTATATTTTAAATACAGTGTGTTACATAGACACAATTGTTTAATCCATATAATACCCTAAATATAATAGAAGAAACAAAAGGAAAGCAATTCATAATAAAATAATGTGTATTTAAACATGTACATATGGAAAGCATGAAAAAGCAATCAAATGCTTGCATCGATGTGTGGAATGAGGCCACAAATGCCCCTCAGATACAGCAGCCTGCTGCCAACGACGTGATTCTCTCGGTGTCCAATTCTTGGCAAAGTTTTGAACAAAACAAAATATAATCTTCCCTCAATATACATGGTAGTTGTAAATTCATGGAAAATTTAGTGTGTATTAAACAGGGCAGTAAAATATGTAAATTGGAGTTAGGTTGTAGGCTTAGATAATTATAAACAGGTTTACCTACATGAATGCCTGGCCATGTGGGATGCTGCATGAGTTTTCAGTGTGTGGGACTGTGCTGTGAACAGCAGACCTCTCACATCCCTGGTTCCCACCCTGTTTCGAGACATCCAAAAAATGCCGCTGCCAATTTCCAATGCGCTCTGTAGGGGGCAGTATGACCTCCATTGAGAACTATGGGTGGAGCCCGCCTATTCAAAACTATACTGCCACTCACATCCCCTAGCAGGCAGGACATCTCTTTTGACCTTGAAACCCCCAAGCAAAGGATTTTACTAAGTGCCTGTCTTTACAGTGTCAGCACACCCCAGATCCAATGGCCAAGGTTGAATGGAGCCAAAGATCTCAGTACTACCCAGTCTCGGGGCTCTGATGTATGAGGTGACAGGGAGAGGAGATTCAATTGCACGATGGAAATACTGAGAGTTCCCTCTGCCGATTAATTAGATTAAAAGGCAAAACCATCAGCATTTCCTTACTCTCTGCACCCTATACTCATTCTGCTCTTTAAACCATTGGATTTAAGGGTTGATAGTGAATCTGTCCCTCTGCATGCAGCATTTAGATGCATCTCTAACCTTCCATTCCTTGTCTACCACACCACCCTTCCCTTCCCATCGCTCTGCCATTTCTCCTAACACACATGACAAAACACCCCCATTCCGGGCCCTCCTTCCCCAGCCTTGAATTGCTAGTCCTACCTCTCAGCTGGCCTTTCTGCTGCTGTCTCCCCAGCTCCAATCCTTGCTGCATTTCCAGGTCATCCATGCAGGCCCCGGCTGTTTTCCAATGGTTCGCTCTGAACGGTGCTCAGTGGCCCACATCATGTGTGTCAGGTGCAACATGGCGTCTCCATATGCGCTTCTATACCTTTTGCTCTTCAACACCTACCTTCTGTGTCTGTTCCGTCAGACCTCCGCTCACGTGGCATGGAACTCCAGCCTCTGGAGCTTTTCTCTGGCTGTCTACCTGGAACGGCTTTTCTCCTTCCTTTCATCTATTACCCTTCAGCTCCACCTCCTCCAGGAAGACTACCTAAATTTTCTCTCCTACTGAGTTCTTAACACCATTCTCATAGCGAGTCTGCTTTTGCTCTGCCTTAGAAACAAAAGTCCTTTGGGGATTCTTTTGTGGCCCCAATGGCACCTAGGACCTTGTCACAGTACCATGATTGTTCAACACACATTTGTGGTTTCGTGAACTCAAAAGAAGGGGAAGTGATAGATTGATCCCATATTCGAAATATTTGGGGAGAATGTCCCCAACGTGTCCTTCAGAGTCACTTCCTTTCTCCTCGACGAAAGGAGCATTCCCTCAGGAAACCAGCTGGCTCAGAGGAACATGTCCCCCTCTTTCAGTTGCAACATTGGTGCATTGAAAGTAGAGATAGAACTTCATGGTGGCTCTGAAAACATTAACTAAGACAATAATAAATTAACACAATAGTCAGCTAATAGCACTGTGATGCTTTCATGTATGAATTGGAATGTGAACACTGAGATTTTCATTTCATGGTTGAAAAATACACGAGTTGACCCAAATACTAATGTCTGCATTTCCGTCATTTACATATCATGGGTCAGTAATCATTTCTTGCCTAAATGGCTTTCCAAATGAAAAGCTGTAATATTGTAATGGTTTATCATATTTACAAACATCGCATTGTGCTACCCACTTGGTGCTTTGGATTCGCAAACAAGCAGATCCCATTCTCTGAGAAGGCACGAGCGGTTCCTGAGAGGCGTGCACAGAGTTCCCCAGGGAGAGATCCATTTGTTTGTTTCCTCCCTAACCTGCCCCAGTCCAGGATCCTCTGCTCCGTGGGGACCTTCTCCAGCCACCTCATTTCTCCTGCGGGCCGTAGGGTCAGCAGAGGCCGGGGATGGCTTCTGCCTATGCTTCCGTAATTGTTCTCCTCTCTGGGGCCAAGAAATCTAGCTGCTTTGCAAACATCTCTTTGGGACGTGGGAACTGCCGAGAGCTGAATGTGATATTTGGGAAGGGTAATGCAACCTGATGTTTTTTATTACAGTTCGGAACAACATCAAGTGAAACGTCTAAGGTGATTTTCCTCCTCATTGTCATGCTAGCATAATCCGCATCAGAGCATTACTTCGCCGGTCTTTGGCTTCCCCCCCATGCTTGTCCCTGGACTTCTTCACAGTGTCCTGAGTTACCTGCTCCATTAGGTATCTCGCTGTTGTCATCGGGCACCGTGTCTCTTAGAAGTCTGTGTTTTGAGGAGATAATAGAGTTAGGCCATAGATTACACGAGGAGCTGGAAATAGCGAGGACACCCTGCCCCCAGGCTTGGTTTACACATGGGTCTCGCTCTTTAATGATAACTTGGGGTTGAACGTCCGCAGCCAGCATTTGTGGGGACAGCCCCCGCACTTCTTCATTCACACACACAAACACACTCAGCCCAAAGTGCTCCCTGGCCAACACCTCCCTCACCGGGCTTCCGTCGCTCCTACTTTGGCACACACACTTATAAGGAAACAAGAGAAAAGACGTTGAGGTCATTTATTAGACTCTCCCGTGAATTTGGTTTCAGGACTAGAAAGCGGTGCGGCAGCTGTGTGACTTAGGAAATCCCTCCCGCTGCTGCTTTTCCTTAGTTTTAGGGTGAGGTACAAGAAGTGAGTTAGCTAAGAGTTGACTGGGCACATTTTACACCATCGCCTGCGAGTCCTAGCGCAGAAGGGCATAAAAACAGTCATGTGGACAGAGAGGTGGTGGGGAGGGATTTAGCTGTCAGTGGAAATTTCTCCTTCAGACCCTCTGGGAAAAAAAGGCTATCTTTTGAAGGATGAATCTCCCTTCTTTTTTTTCTGCCTGGCCCCTATGTTTTAAAAAGGTTAAGGCCCTGTGTGTATGTGTGTGTGTGTGTGTGTGTGTGTGTGTGTGTGTGTGTGTGTTTTGAGAGGACCAGGCAGAAAGGGAGGGAGTGGGAAATGATTGTTACCATCCCAAAATCCTTCTTCTCTCGCTGGCTGCAGCTCTGGTGATGAAACGCCATCACCAGTGAGCTCACGCCTGTGCGCGTCTATGCCGCAAGGTTCCTGGGTGCCAGATGGGCACTCGGTGACTGTATGAGCACGGACGATTTCATTTCCTACATCTGGGTCTCCAAACGGCTGCCCAGATCGCCAGAGGAGAGAGGCACCACTTCCCAGCTGGGGAACCTACCTTCGCGGGGGATCCCAGCGCAGCAGAGCGGACAGGCCAGCAGTTCCCAAGTGAAATGTAAAAGTTCACGCACAACAGGGCCACGGGGAAACTTTTAGAACCCAGATCAAGAGAGAAATAAACAATAACCAATAATGGATGTCAGCAGCAGTCAAAAAAAAAAAAAGAAAGAAAAAAAAGGATAAACAAATGAATACATTTTCCTGTCTGGCCTCGGAAACTGTTTTGGGAATAATGTTTTGTATTTCAGCTTTGAGATTCCACTGTGACCTTCTAGTCACACACCTCTCCATATTGCTCGTGGTACAGATAAGTGAGTTGAAATGGTCTGAGGAGCACCGGCATAAACCACAGCCTCGTGCCCTCTTTATCACTTTATTTCAATTGATGGGATGGGGCGTGTTGGTGTGAAATAGTAGCAATAATTTCCTTTTCCGAAGTACTGTACCAAAATTGAGTGGACAGCAAGCAGCACACTTAACACTGTTCAGAGGAATGCAAAGGACAGAGATTCTAAAAAGCACGTTCTTCCTGTTTTTAGGGTTATTGTTGAGAATACTCACCATCACCCCCATTCCTTTCCCCTCAAAACTACTTATCCCGATCACTCAATTTGTCCTGCAGGAAAAAAATGTTTTACAAGACTATGTGACAATGTTAAAAAAGAAAATATCTGACAGTTGACTTCAGCTCTTTTGCATAAGATATTTACAAACCACAGCAGATTAAAGGGGGGTTTTATGCATTTTCACATCCTGCTTGGTTTAAAGCAGCAATTTTCTGCAAGGACAACAGAGAAAAAAAACATGCTTTACACTGCTTATATTAATTACATTTTTTCATTACCCGTCATGTTTTCTGCAGGCTTGTGTATTATTACTGCAAAATGTAATGAAATAGAAAAGGAAAAAAGAATGGACTTCTGGGAAATTTTCCAATTCTTGAAATGCAATGTTAATTGAGAGCTATTTTTAGGGCTGCACAGATAGTGCAGGACCCAGTGCCATCAGTACAAATGGGTCCAGTCCAGGTGCAGCTTCCCCAGTGACAGCCTCGGTCTCTGCCGCTGGAGAGCTTGAAAACCTCCAACTTGCTTGATGCCAAGTCTACCGAAGGGCATGGAAGGATTTCTACAGATGAGCTACCCACAAAGGTAACAAAGGAAAGTGAGGGCAGATGAAGGTAGAACCCTAGAGAGCTCAGGCCACAGTGATTCTTTGTAGCAAATCCCAACCTTCTCTTCAACCTCCACGCCATCAGAGAGAAAGAAAACTAAAAAATATTAAGGGAAATGCTGACACATCATGAAATGGTTTCCAAGGCTCTTAAAAGGAAGAATCCCCAGAGTGCCCATGGGGTGGTGACAGACAAGAACCTTTCTCAGGAACCTTCTTTCCTGCTAGAGAATTGTAACTTCTTAGTCTTGAGTATGTCCTGCCGAGGATTTGATGGAAGTTGTCAGAACCAGGAACTTGATGGATTGGAGAATTGGTGTTCCTTTTATAACTAAACTAAATAGACCATAGAACTGACTTCCTGTTTGATTTGTCTGGATAGTTTACTCTGGAATCCACTGATGCCTTTCTGGGATTACCTCTGTGCCCCAGAATCCCATTTCCTGACGTAGTGTTGGCGCCAACCTTGCCAATGATGGAGAGGCGTAGTAAATATGTGCACAGGGGCCAACTGTTCTTTCAAGGAAGGTCTCACAATGGCTTCGAGGAATTCAGAAACTGTGCTCATTTGAAAACTGTCCATCTCAACATCCCATAAGGCATCTGAGGCGGTCTGAGCATCCTAGCCACCCCTAAATATTAAACTCTTGTAAATGCAGTCTGCAAAAAAAAAATGTAAACAACTGCTAAAACCCCCTGAATTCCTATAATTCTTATTGTTAGTTCCACTTTCATGAAATAAACACAAATGTCCATGAAAATCATTGGGCCAAAGCTTGCTTTAGGCTGTCAGACTTAGAAATCCAGTTATGAGCAACATTTTACCCACTTATGAGCAACAGAAAGAACAAAGGGTTAGTATTTTCCAGCCACTAGTCTTCTCTGAGCTGTGAGGCAAATACCCTGCTTGCCCATCCCATCTGCTCCAGGCTGTCCTTCCAGGATCTCAGTCGGAGTCTTGTGCTCGCTCCGAAGTCAGCATATTGCAACCTCTACTGCAATGTTGTCATCAGATGCAAGCTGGCTCTCTGCCCCACGACTATTGCTTTAGCGCTGACTGACGCGTTCTTTGGGGTAAAACATGTAATAGAGGAATTCCAACATTCTAGGAGTTTCTTCCAGTAGCAAAAGTCAATTACAAGAGCAATTGGTGAAATTAGTGGTACATGTAGTGAGAAGGCAAAATGGAAATTGTGCATAAGAATCAAGAATAGCTGGGTAGAGAAACATGAGTTTCCATTCCCCATTGCCTAGATTCAAATCATGAAGATTAACCCGCATAGTTCCTGTCTAGCCTGGCCCAAATTCAGTTGCATTTAAGGCTAAGCTAACTGACTGGTAAATATGTTTGGCTTACATCTCCTGCTCATCGCAACGATGGTATCAGGCAATCTTCTAATTTGTTCTGGTTTACTCCAGCCACTCCCCATCTTAATCACCTGCTGCTCCAGATTTTGCCTCTTTGGACTTCCGTGCTCATTTGAATTGGTAGAGAAGTTCATCTGTATATCCTTAATCTGTGGAACACCTTCCCGGAAGACACAATCCATTCTGATCCCTGGCTGAGGAGGTCTTTCTGATGGCCACCCTCCCCACCCCACCTTTCTTCCCATCTGCATACACCTGGGGACAAACCAGTTTTCTTTGATTACAATCCTTCCCACCACAATCCCCAGGACAGACTAGAATGTTCAAATAGCCAACGGATGAAAATGGTTTCACAGGAGCTATTTAAAATATATATATTCAAAGTACTACATGCACATGAAAAACAAATAATGTCATAAGGGCTTAGAGTGAAAAGCCACAACCATACTTTTTTCATTCTCAATCCCTAACTCCTCTCCCCACACGTAATCATTTTTAATAATGCATGTATATTTATTTATCTGTTTATAATACTTCGGTGCTTATCTTTCTAATTTTAATAAGGTTATATCTCTATTTTGCCTTTTTTTCTTAAGATTTTGTTGATTTATTTGAGAGAGAGAGTGAGGGGGAGCATGAGCAGAGGAAGGGGCAGGGGGAGAGGGAGAAACAGACATCCTGCTGAGCACGGAGCCTGACCTGGGGCTCGACCCCAGGACCCTGAGTTCATGACCTGAGTTGAGTCAGATGCTTAACTGACTGAGCACCCCTTTATTTTTCCTTTTATCAATTTTAAACAATAACTATTTACTCCTTGCTATGCATATTTGGTTCCCTTACATTCTCCCCTCTCACTTTATCTACCACCCTCTTCCCAACTGCTAATACTTATAGCTTTAAGGTTCTTGTATTGGTTACATTTGTAGTGTTAAATAATATACCCAATGCCTATTTCTCATTTCAACAACTTTATATGTGTTTGATAAAGATATTGTTGGGTCTGTCCTTCCCTCTTCCTACGCATCCCCTCCCATTCCACATCCCTGTATCTGTTAACACTACTTATGCATTTCCATTGTCAAAATTGATAATATTTCTGTTCTTCTCTGCAGTCATAATTAGGCCTTAAGTAGGTTTGTCTAGGGACTGACTATAACAGTCAGTAACCTCTAATCTATAATGCAGGATTGATGTGATCATCATTATATAAATATTTTCACTTGTGGACCAATCTCTTTCTTTCCTGAGACATCCACCCAGCTGCGTCTGAATTTCTGCTCCCATCTGGACAGCTCACTCCTTAGCCTCTGCCCACGCACCTGCTGACTTCCCTCCCTGCCCTTCTAGGTGAGAACTATTGTTTCCTAGGTCTCATCTAGGAACCTTCTTTCTTCATGATGTTTTCCATTTTGCTGGAGTTCCCTCTCAATTACCGTCTTCAGAAGTATAAATTATGATAGTTTAGTTATTACTATCAAGCTATACTAGTCATCACCTACTATCATACTATACTAGTCATTACTTACATGCTAGATGTGTTCTTCTCTTCTCTACTTGGCTGGTGGTTTGGCTGGGTATAGAACTCAATGATCAAAATTATTTTCCCTCAGAACTTCGAAGACATTGTTCCATTGTCTTCCAGCATCCAGTGTTGCCAGTGAGAAGTCAAAACCAATTCTGATTTTCATTCCCCGAAAAGTAGCCTATTTCTTTTACCCCTGTTGTTTCTCTTAGGAGCTTCTTTCCTTCCTTGGTACTCTAAAGTATCATAGGTATGTGTCTAAATATGGACAAAAACTGGTTTTAAGGCATTTTGATAGAGAGATCTATTTAGAAAAGGTTAGGACGCAGAAGCCATGATACTAGGCTTCTGAAGCTCACATTGATACTAGGGAAGAAATAAATCATAAATGCACATGAACAAGATTTTCTCTTCTCTGACAAAGTGAATTTAGAGTGTGGAGATCAAATATTAATAACCAAGTAAGCAAACACATTCTTTGGGGGAAAATGCTAGAGTCACTAATTTTATGGGGTTGTTTTTTTGTTTTGTTTTTGTTTTGTTAACAGCCCTCAAAGGCTGTAAAGTGGAAGTTATCCATTCCTTATTCATGAGGTAGAAGAAAGAGGCTGGGTGGGAAGGAAATAAAATGCCTAAATTTTTGACATTTTCTTAGATTTACCAAAAAAAACAAAATTATTTGACTGCATTTTAAGAGAATGATGAATATAATCAAGAAAGCTCAAGGAAGAAAAGATGTAATGAAGCATTTCCTTCGATAGATTTTGCATCAATACCTCATCATACAGCAAATGAACCTGGGTTTTAGATCATACAGATCTGGAGGGAAGTCTGGCTCTGCCATTCTTTAGTTATGTGACTCTTGAACAAATTACTTGAACTCAATAAATGTTAGTTTCCTTCCTCACTTATCCCTGACTCTACTGGTTCAACATTGAGGCTTGGGTGGTTATAAATATTTGGTGTCCAGTGTACCATGATGAGATACAATGGATGGGTTTATAAATGAAACAGAAAGTTAAATTGGAAGTTTTGACTGATGCAACCAATATACAATTGATGTTGCATTCCAAAGAAAGTACTAGACCATATGCAAAATTTCCAAAAGGAGAAATACAGAAGAACCAATTGCATCATCCTTGAAATCTGTCATTCCCATTGAAGATATAAAAGGGCCCTGAAAGTGGAAATTAAGGAAGAATTTTTAGAAGATCCTTTCAGATTCTGGGACTCCTGTCCTCCTAAGGAAGGTTAGGGAGCTCCAGAGACCTTAATGTGTGTCTCCTACATTTAGGGAACAAGTGACCAGTGCCTAGGTTATACCTCAAGAAGCTAAAATGGCCCCTGGAAGCAAGGTAATAGATTAATAGACCACCTTTAAGAAGTAACTACTCACCAAGGTTTGAAAACACTAAGAACTTGATGTAAAAGGCTCAGGTCTGTTTAAAAAAGGGATCTGATGAAGGGATGACTTGATAGACTGAGGAAACACATAAGAATTGTCTCCTAATATAGATACATCTATCTTTAGCTATATCGTGTTTATTGGCACAATCCCCTTCTTTCAGTAGATAGTTCTATACCGCCTAGAGTGAACTTTGTGATTCCATATTCACAACACATCTGCAACAATTCTAAGTTACCATCTTATTAAAATAGTAGCTAGCATTCATTGAGAACTTTTCATGTGCCAAGCACTCTTCTGAGTGCTTCATACCTTTTAACTCACAACAGTCCTAGGAAGTAGGCAAAAATGCCTACTTAAAAAAATACTGCCGTGCCATGATGAAACTGAGGCAAACAGGGTAACTTGTCCACTGATTCATAGCGAGGAAGTGGCAGAGCTAGGGTTCAAGCCAGGAAGTCCAGCTCTAAGGCCTGAATTCTTAACCATTATGACATTTTCTCTCACTAAAGGTTTGGCAAGAGCAGTTCCAAAGCAATGATTCCCCCTCCTTCTATTTTCAGCAAATATGGCAATCTTTCATCATTCCAACTTATCTTTTTAAGCTTTCGGAAAAGATTATGCTGATTTGGAAAGCTCCTACTAAACAAATAAAACGAATTTCAAACCTCATAGAATGACTTTTCAAAATTAAGCTTGTGTAGAGGGAATGGAGGAGAAAATAAACAAGTAACTACGGTACTTGGTGTCCAAAACTGGCCATTCATCAAGATATGTCAACAACGCCCAACTTAAGTTTGATGAGTTCAATATTTTCAGGACTAGCAGAACTTCTCCTGACCTGTATAATTGAGCAGAACTTCTTGGTTAAGATGGGCCTGGGGCTGGACCTCAGCTCTCAAGGCTAAATTTCTTCATTCCATAGTTCTTCCAGGTCACTGTCAAAACCACTGGTAATTTTACACTGCAGTGATCTGTGCCTTTTCCTGGCCTGAGGATAAATAGAAAACTTAACAGTTCTGAGAGCTGTTGACACCCTGTACTCAGAAACACAATCAGAAAATGTTAAAAGAAACCCTTGAAGGATGTGAATGAAGGATGTGGACATTCGCACATGGAACTCCCCACGTGGTTGCAGCCTTGCTCCCCAGCACTGTAGCAAAAAAAAAAAAAAAAAGAGGTCATAGAGGAAGCCAGGACATATGCCTGAGGCTTTAATAGAACACAATAAAGGATGAGCACTTCTGGAAAGGCCTTAAATGCCCATTTATTGGTAACCAGAGGATTCTAGGGTGCTCAAGAAAGGGGATGCCTTTGGAGTGATTAGGAAAATCCAATTTCTCCCTAACCACTGTCAAAAATGGTTGTTTGCTCTCCTATTTGATAAACACACCCTGATACATTTTTAAAGTCATTTGACCCTTTAAGTATATAGCCCACCCAACCTAAGCTCACACACTTACAGAAAAGCAAGAGAGGTGGAGATGTTTTCTGAAACCTACAATTGGATACTTGGTCTGACAACAGGACTGCCTGTTTGAACTGAGAACAGTTACAGTACCTTGTGATCTCTGTCAGTAAGAGCAATAAGGAAAAGTTAAGAAAAGGGAAGGGTGGCTGGAGGTAGAGAGAAAGTGAGCCATAAATCCTGGCTTTGAAACCTATTCTAGACAGGCACATGAGGGCTCAGACCTAAATCCACTCCAGCCCTGGACCCTACTCCAGTACCCTCATATCAATATCTCCAGTCTTCCCCTCTTTAAGTGCGATGAAAGACATTTTTAGGTTTTCCTTTCAGAAATACAAGAGTCTCAGCATGCTTCCTTTCTTGTTTTCCAGGGATAGATGTAGACAGCAGCATTCCCAATTTAATTATTACTCACTCAAAATACATGACTTTTGTTCTTTCATTCGCTCACTCAAAATATAAACATCAAGTGCTGATCCACGTACAGGAGATTATCTGTGAATCTCCTATGCTCAGTCCATGGGAAAATGAAGGATGTGCAATATGTTCTGGGCGAAGGCAATAACAGAAATATGTGCATGATACAGTGACTATAAGGAGGACAGGGTTAATTAAACAGTGGGGACAAGATTCAGGACCCAAAGTGTTCTGATAAATAATGATCTGAAAGGAAAAACAGGAAGGGTCTAAAGTTTTGCCTCATTAAAGAAAGGATTTAGGAGTCGGTGCATACCCGTCTGAGCCCTCATCCTATTGTCACGGGTTTCATAGGTCATCGCTAAGCCCTTGGATTCAGATGCATTGTGAGTCTCAGAAACAGGCAAAGGGGCTGTTTAAGCTATTTTGCAGAGTTAAATAAATCAACAATGGGACGATGAGCAATGGCCTTTGACAAGTTCTCGTGTTCAGCTCAAGTGCAAGGGAACACGTTGCTCCAATGGAGAACAATACACCTGCCGAAGGTCCATCCTGGAGGTGAGACGTGGTGAGGGAGCACTCCTGGGCTTGGCGACGTGCACACTGAACTCTGCTCCGCAGCAAACGGAGCCATGGAGAGGATTCTACTGCAGCAGCTGAAAAGGGATGATTAAGAGGCAGCAGAAGTCGCATGGATCCTGTCCTAGCATTTTGCTTTCTGAAGATAATGATGATGAACGAAATGACGAATGAGCTATGATATTCCTATAAAAACCCTCCTGTCTTCTCTAGCCTTCTTTTCTTCTCCTATTCTCTTTCCTGTCTCTAAATCCATTTCTCTAACTCTTTGATGATTCAAACCCGTTTTCCTATAAAGACAACCTGAAAATGTCCTCCACGTTGGCTCCGGAGCCACCTGAAGCCTGTCTCCCTTGCTAATGACGACGCCTATCCCAGGTGACACAAGCCATTTTTACACGGAGTATTTGATGGTTCTGTGTTTTGTTCTGATGACTGTTAGCTCTTTTGGTTCATTGGTGTTGAAAATAAATCACATCTAACCTCTTTTGTACTAAAATGAACTGTCTCCTTGGACTGATTATCTTGCCCTTGGTCTCCGTGGAGTTGCACCCACAGGATCTTCAACGTGCCTGGCAGCCCGAATGGTTCGCTGAAGCTACAGGTTGGGGGCAGCAAGGCTGACTCTCTCAGGCTCTGGTCAAGAGGGCTTGGCTATTCCTAAAAACAGCAGAAAATGCTTCAGCAAAGTTCAGAAACGAAGCAGGAAACAGAACCCCTCTCACATATACGTGTAGCAAAGGCCCCGGTGGGGCGGGACACTAGAGTATTTCAAACATGTTCATCTGTCTAGTTACAAAATGGGTTTACTTTTCTCAACAATATATTATAATTCCCCTTTGGAACTTGTCAGAAATATTTTTTTTTCCTGATAAAATTGCTTTCCTTAAAGAAGAAAGAACACAATTCAAGCACAAAATAGAAAAAAATCATAAATCTTATTTTTCAACCTGGTAAACAGGTGAAGTCTTGGCCACAATTGAAGGCACAAGCAAAGGTTCTTTTTCAGAGGTTAGGGAAGGTGGTCCACAAAGAGAGAAAAAATAGTTCGATGGCCTCAACAGGGGAGGAAGTGGGAAAGAAGTGCTGTCAAAGGACAGGCAGCTCCTCTGTTACTAAGTTCGAATGCTGACTCTAACTAAACTGAACCAATGTGCACTGCTTACCTCTTGAAGTTGTCACCCCTGTTGTTGAGGCAAGGACAACCCCATGCTGGCCTGAATTTTCTTCCTCCCCATTTCTTCTACCATTTGGATGTTCCACCAACCTCTCGGACTTGCTTCCCAATTCATTCTCTGGTTCTTTCTGTACTTCCCTAATTCTAAATGTGGACTCTCAAATTGAATTCAGCATGGTCAAAATCCTAGAACTGTTAAAAAATGTTAAAACTTCCTTCTTTTTCTGATTTCCCGATTCCTATTAACAGGAGCATCATCCTGCTACACAAACACGCTTGAGACCGGAGCAACAAACATTACCCCACCTCTGCAGAGCGCTCTGATTCAGTAGTCTACCTTATGACCCTCTCCTGTTGAAAACTCCACCCTTGCACCCTTTCCAGCTCTTACATGACAATGTTCCAATTGCTCCTTTATGATTCTACAGTTTAGCTGGATGTAAAAAGGCCTTTATCATAAGCAAGCCTCACACTATTGAAGGAAGCCTCAGCTCTAGCCATGCCTGTCTCCCAAAGGCATCTAGCTCATTGCTCCTTCCAAGTTTTGTTCATGCTGTGCCCTCCATACCGAATGCCTCATCCTTCTCTCCATGTATTTAAACTCTTTCTGTTTATCATAGTTTAGCTCAAGATCCACTTCATCTATGAAACTTTCGGGGCCACTCAAGTTCATGGTGGTCTCTCCCTCCCCCACTGAGCCTTTCTGGCCATTACTGTCAGCACTACTGATTTGGCATTTATCATTTACTCTTTTGTATTACCATTAATCCAGCAGACATTTTGGAATACCTACTATCTCTGCTATGACAGGCTTTGTGATATTTGCTGTTCATAAAAGGCTAATAAGAGAAAAGAAGCATAAAGGAGAAGGGAAGATGGGCAGAAGAAGCAGGTCCAAGAGAAGGAACCTTTCAAATAAAAGAGATGTGAAGATAGCCTGCACCATAGGAAGGAGAATCAGTTATAAGTTGTTATCACTCAGTCCAAGTCCGCCCTTTTATCCTCTACTTTGTGATGCTGGGCTGGGACTCTGCAAACATCATTTTTGCTTTGCCAGTTGACTTCCTGTGAAGCCCTGTTAATAGGGAATGCTAGCGGAACACAAAGGCTGGAGGAGGAAGAAGGCACTTGCTCCTTCCTGTCTACTGCCTGTTGCTTCCTGTGGGCTTCCTGTCTCTTTGTGGCTCTCACGAGTGTCATGCCAGCCATATTTCCCCATTTCCTCATGGAAGTTCCTTCTGGTAGCAACAGCTGAGTCCAGTTTGAAGCTCTTCCAATTCATAGAACTAGCCTCTCTGCACCCCCTCCCCCCTTCCTGAGACACCACTACATGCCAGCTGGCATGTGTTTTCCTCCTCAGAGTCTGGATCCCAGCCTTTTTCTAATGCAGAGACATCAGCACCAACCAAACATCACCTTCTCCTTGGGGGTCTGACTTTCACCTCCATGGGATTCATTCTTTAAGCTTCTAAATTTTAATAATCACAGTCACTTCTCTTTCTTCTCTCAGCCCTAAGGGTGATAAATGCTTCCTCCTCTCATGATATTTTACAGTCCCCTTTGTACTCTTTCAGTTACCTAGGTAACACTTCTTTATACTAAACTCTCTCTGTTCAGTAACTAGCATGGTTTCTCTCTCCTGACTGGACTCTGACTGATACAAAAGGAACTAGTTTAGGGATAGATTAATATCATAGATTAATGCATTAGATTAATCATAGATTAATGCATAGATTAATATCATGCAAAGTGATGTCACCAAAAAACAAAACAAAACAATAGATACATTAAATATTCAAACAATTTAGAAAAAGGAAGGAAAGGGAATGAGAAGAATAAAATTCAGAGGGCACAAATTGTATCCAGTTCTATCACTAATTACATTAAATGTTAATGGACCAAAATGCTCAACAAAAGTGCAGAAATTATCAAAATTGATTTTCTAAATGCAAGATCCTACAATATTTACCCTATAAGAGACAGTTTAAATACGATGACACACATAGATTGAAAATAAATGGATGAAAAAGGACATATAATACAAACAGTAAGCATAGAAAGACTGGAGTGGCTCTATTAATAGCAGATAAAATAAGCTTCAAGGCAAAGAGTATATCAAATGTAAACATGGACATTTTATAATGAATACAGAGTAAATTCATCAGAAAGAGATAACAATCATAAATTTATATGCGTATAACAGTGCTTAAAAATCCATGAAGCAAAAAATGACAGAATTAAAGGGAGAAATATACAACCACAATCATGGGAGATTTAAACATCCTTTCCTCAACAATTCATAGAACTAAAAAAAAAAAAAATCACTATATACATAGAGGGTCTGAATAATACTATCAATGTGACCTAACTGATACTTATACAATGCATCAACCAACAACTTCTTTTCATGTGCAATAGTACATTCACCAAGATAGTACATGTGCTAGGACATAAAACAAATCCAAAAAATTTTTAAAAATCGGACACCATGGTAATCACAGAGGATTAAACAACCAACTTGCAATTTGAACTCAGCCCCAGAAATTAAAACAGCAAAACACCGTCAATACCAACATTATCAACCACCCTTCCCACACAGAAAAATTCACACAAAAGTACATTACTCTGAATGTTCAGAAAACCTGGGATATAGTGGGGTGTAGGATTAAGGAGGAAGTCACAAAAGTTTCTAGATGGAGAAAATTAGGCTCCTTATAAAGAAAGTAACCCAACTGACATCAGACTCATCAATAGCAATACTGGATTTTGGAAGAATGGAGCAATGTCTAAAAACCTTAAGTGACAATGACTTTCAATCTAGAATTCTATTCCCAGTCTGTCAGCCATGTGGAGGAAGAATAAAGACATTTTAGACATGCAAAATCTAAAACATTATAATGCTTTGGAAAGTTATCAGAACACATACCTCAACAAACAAACAAAGAATTAACCCCAAAAAGGGGGGGGGGAGACATAAAATCAAGAAAACAGACCAAAAGAGAGACAAAAACATCATTTAATGACACCTTTGCCAGAAGAAAAAGTTCCATACTGGAGAAAGAGAGGGAAGTTTTGGAGAGAAGTTGTTTAGAAAACTTAGAGCTACTTTACCTGAGTCCATGCACAACATTTTTTATTTACAGTAGAGATATCGGAACATTTGGAAAATTAATCACAAGACTATAGAAAGAGACATAGGAAAAATGAAGCTATTTTCATTTCCAAGAGAAACACAGGGAGGGAAAAAGAAGGAAACACAGTTGTAATGCACTACTTGGCTCATCATTGAACAATAGTTGCATATGAATAATAAAGAACCTGAAATTATTTTATTTAAACAAGTATGTGGAAGGAAAAAGAGGCATAGAGTTAAGTTTTTCTCTACCATAGCAAAAATACAGTAAAATATTTCTAAAATTTATCAGTCAAGAAATAAGCATATTATTTAGATTAAATGAGTTAATAGCACTTGGAATAGTGACTGCTACTGGGTAAGCAGTATTGGCTATTATTAGAAATATGAAGTTCAATATCAGGGAAAGAGCTAGAAGAATTGACAGTTGTTGTCTCTTGGGCATAGTATTCAGAATGAGAAGTAAAACTATTCTGGTTCATTAGAAGCTTTTTGGTAGTACATAACTTTTAAAATAATATATGTGTATTGCTTTTATAAAATAAAAAATTAATAATAAAACAGCTATAGAACAGAATAAAATATGAACATAAAAAATGTGAAGGCATTGTAAATAAGGAAGTAAAAGGTAATTTATAAGCATGGTGAATGTAAATTTTAAGGAAGAAAGTGTATATATATATATTTTAAAGCCTGTATTAAGCTCTTTCATACATTTTGAGTTTAAAAATAAAATAATTCTTTAAAAATCAGTCATACTCAAAAACAAGAAACCTATTCCATAAACAAACAAAACAAAACAAATCGGAGAGGCCTCCTTAAAAAGAGATACTGAAAACAAGAGAAGCAGATGGGAAACCAGAGTGTTAGATGAAAACTTAAGCTAGATATCCAAGGCAACATGGGCACAAGTCACCCAGATGAAGCTAGAAGTCAGGATAGTGCTTTACAGTCATTAATAGCTGACAAAATATCTCCGCCTATCAGCCCAAGACTACAGCAAAAAAAGAAGCCTCCTGCCCATAAACAGGAGTAAACACTGAGTTCTTGTCCTAGAACTAGGATCGTACCCTACACTGCATCCGGGGGAAGGACCTAGAATTGCTCCATTTCTTCAGGGTGATAGACCCAACCAAGTCATAAATGTAAGCTTTGGTCAGAAGCAAACTATAGGGCTGGGGCAGAGGTGGCCATGAGCCACCCCCATAAGGAGGACATCAGGACCTAAGAAAATTTTCTAAAAATGAGTCAATAAAGAGAATTAAAAAGTATATTGTTTAAAATCCATATCAAGGAGAGAGAGCCAATAAAGCAGAAAACTGGAGAAGTTAAACCTAAAGAAATAGAGATATTTGAGCAATATAAAAAGGACCTAAAAATGAGCAGTACTATAAATCTTTGAAAAGATAAAAGAAGGAATTACATCCATGAAAGTAGACCAGGAAATAATAAAATTTAAAAATCATGAAAATTAAAAATATTTATGAAATAAAAAAAAATGTATAGGTTAAAAAGTTTAGACACAGGTGAACTGGTAGAACACTGAAGTAATCATCAAAAAGGCTATCCAAAAAGATAAAAATCTGTAAGGGGTGGGGGGGAATTTGAGAGACATAAAGCACAGAGAAATGATTAAAATGCTCCAACATGTATCTCGTAATAGTAGTTTTATAATACAGACTAGACAGAATGTAGGGGGTGGGAGTGGCAGAGAGGGGAGAGTACAGAAAGATAGTAATGGGGATTTTCCAGAAGTGAAGACAGTCATGAGTTCTGAGATTGACCGAGTCCATCAAGTGCCATCAAGTCCATCAAAGTTTTAAAAATCCCCACCTAGATATATCATAGTGCATAACATCAAAAGTGCATAATATTAAAATTAAAGAAAACTTTAAAAAGAGAGACAACCTATAAAAGAATGACAATCATATTGACAGCAGACTTGTCATTAGCAACAATGATTATAAAACACCCCTGGCATAATTTTCAAAGCAGCAAGGGAAACTACTATGAGTCTGGAGTTCTATGCAAACTAACATTCGAAAGGAGGGATTCAAAAAATTATTAACCACAAGATCTTTCTTTAAAAAAAAAGGAATTACTAAAAGCTGTATTTGGTAAGGGAAAAAAATTAACCATGAAGGAAGAAGCAAATGTGTGAAAAAATTTATAAGACATGTTAGTAAATCTAAATAAGTATTGATTATAAATAGTAATACCAATAATTCCTGTGTTTATAAGTACAGTATAGTTCCAATACTAGATAATTCTAATATAGGATCCATAGAAACTATTCAGATGAAAGTTAAAGCTTCTGGGAGGAGAATAATAGAGACACTGTTTAACTTTAAGCTTGGATGGGGAAAAAAATGCACATTTGAATATAGACGTTAAAGTCTAGGAAAATTCACTAAAAGAATAGAAACGGTAAGTGTAAGTTCCAAATCAGTAGAAGAAAAAAGGAGTAAAGAAATTTCAGCCAACCCACACAAGAAGAAAGGAGGAAAACAGAAAAAGATTAAAAAGCATAGTAAATAGAAAACATAATATAGTAGCAGAAATACATGTTCATAAATGTAGATAAATCTGCAATTATATTTTTAAAAAGGAACCAGGTATGAGTCACTCTGAGATGAGGCAAAACCAGTGTGAAATACAGTCGAAAACAGTTGGACTTCTGGTGACAGAGCCTCTATTTTCTTACTAAAATGCACTACAGGGGGGCACCTGGGTGGCACAGCGGTTAAGCGTCTGCCTTCGGCTCAGGGCGTGATCCCGGTGTTGTGGGATCGAGCCCCACATCAGGCTCCTCTGCTATGAGCCTGCTTCTTCCTCTCCCACTCCCCCTGCTTGTGTTCCCTCTCTCGCTGGCTGTCTCTATCTCTGTTGAATAAATAAATAAAATCTTTAAAAAAATAAAATAAAATAAAATAAAATAAAATAAAATGCACTACAGGGAGGGAGGGGGGCAGGAAAAGTTGACACCCAAGGAGCTACAGCCATCTTGTAAAAGCTTTTGGTTCAAAAGTAATAAAAATCCACTGAAGGAAGCTCAAGTAAAAGGCAATCTATTTAAATGACACAGGAACAAACTGTCAAAAGAGAATCTGATTGGCAATGGTCAACAGATTGCCCAGTAGGATCGATAACAGGTGTTCACCCTTTTCCAAACACCTGTGTCGGGGTGGGGGTGGGGTACACGCTGAAAAACACAGCCATCGGAAGGACAGCTCCGAGGGCACATTAGGCACGCCCACCGAACCTGTCTTCTACAAACAAGCATGGCCCCAGTGTGTCAGGAAGGAATAGAAAAGTGAGTCTAGCAGACGCGAAGAGAAGGCCAGTGCTAAGGGCTCAGCTGAAAACCTGACAGAGTAAGCCATAAGTGGAATTATTAGCCAAGGTTGGTCTATTTTCTCCAGCCAGTGGAAGGAGTGGACGAAGTTGAAGGTTGGGAGTAGAAGGGGCTTAGTAAGATGGGTAAGAGAAACTCCCATGGGATTCTTACTAGTAGCAGGGAAGTAAAGCCCAGGAAAGGGCTTAGGACAGGGAGGGGTAGGTAGTGTCAAGTAATGGCCATCTCACCGAGGCTTTGAGGGAGAGAGGAAGCGGACAAGGTAGAAGGGTAAGAGATGGCCAAAAGGAACGGGATGTCACGGCTGGAGGCTTCAAGGCTGAGCAGTTCTACGTGTAACAAGAGAACAAGGCTGTCCAGGGTCCAGGTAGAATAAAGTGAAAAGCTTTAGAGCAGAGGAAGCAAAGAGCTGTGCGTCATAGGAGCGGACAGGAGAGCAGGTGAAAAGGGACACTGAGAGCAGGCTGCTGGGCTGCGCAACCAACCCGAGAGGTGCAAGGGAGATGATGGAAACAGAGCCCACAGAAGTGGTGAGGAGAACCAGAACATTGACACAAACCCCATTCCTCGGCATGGATTCATCAACAGTTCCAGTCACTTTCGGGGTGAAATTCTAACCCCTTGGCACATGAGACCTTCGGGATACTTCATTTCCACCTCGTCGCCCACCACCTTCCCTCGGGCTCTTTACTCTTCTACGGAACTACTTTCTTCCAGCTGCGCTTGCTGATTCTTCAACCTGGAATTTCCCTTCCCTGCGCTTTTACCTGGCTGACACTTGCTCAGTTTTCAGAGCTAAACCCAAGAGCCATCTCCTCCGGAAAACCTTCCCCAAGTGAGTTCCCAGTCCGAACTGAATGTCTCCCCCATCGNTCCCCCCCACCGCCCCCCCCCCCCCGCTCCTGCTGCACTCTAGAACCCTCTGTCACAGAATTTACCCCCCTATACCTCATGGGGTTCCTGGTACCTAAAAGACTCTCAGTACATACTTTTTAAGTATATGCATGAATTTCAAGAAGTTTGAAAGAAATCGTGTCATCACTATTAAGGTGAGGAATCAAAGAACAATAAATATCAACAAATATCTCCAAAGAACATTCAGTAACATGAAGAATTAGTATGGTGCAGTGCCAGTAGTGAAGAGGGGAGTGAGCAGAGGAAGTGAGGGCGGCTGGGAAGGGCATCACACTGACTGAGGAGACAGAGATGAGACAAGATGGAAGAGAGCTGGCTAGATTTGTTGGTACCATGCATGTGATTCTGGATCATGGAGACAAGAAAGAAAGGAACTGAGAGGCCACCAACATTTGACTGTCCACTATACGTAATCTCATGTCACCTGCACACGAGGCCTCTGAGATGGAAACTGACATCCCCATTTCACTGGAAAGCCAGCAACAACGTTCACCACGGAGATGAAGTGAAAAGTCACCATACGTCTGTGTGGCATTTCCTTCCCAGGTGTAATGAGATCAGCTGACTGTGTCAGCCTTGAGCTTCCACGAGCAGGAAGTTCACAGAAACTCCTACAAAGGCAAAAGGGGCCTTTTGGGTCTTCATATGTCCTGTAGCACCTAGTATGTGTTATAGGCTTCTTAGGACTCGATATATATTTGTTGATTGAATGCATGCATGCATGAATGAATGAACGAATGAATGAATGCATGAATGAACAAACGAACAAGTCAGTGAATGAATGAAAGCAGAACTGCACTAAGAATAAGGATCGGGCATGGTCAGTAGTCAGCATGCATTATTTTATTTAACCCTCCTGACATCCGTGATTACCCTCCATTTTACAGATGATTAAACTGAGGCCAAGAAAGTTTAAGAAATTTACCCAAGGTCCCACAGCTTGTAAGTGACAGAGCAGGTGTCCCCAGGCCTTTCTGCCTCAGAACCCCCACTCTTAACTACTCTGCTACAATGTTGCCTCTCAATGAATGGATTTCTCTGGAGATCTCAGCTTCCCCATATGAAGACAGACGGTCCCTGATGTCCTAGCACTATGAAAAAAAAGCACAAAACATTGGAAGTGGAGGGTGATTAGTTCAAAACGTAGAAAATCTAAAAATACATGGCTTTACTTTCAGATATTTGTCCGACAGGAGTGGAACAACCTTAATTAGTGTAATAGGACAATAGGAATTAAATTGGCTTCGTCACAAGACTTTTACAGGATGACACTGATGGTATTACTATCCAACTTCAAAGATCTGGAAAGATGTTCCTGCTAACACTGGAGAATAGAAACCTGTTTTTCATCAACTAGGCTGGCCTGACAAATTAAGTCTGTGGAGTCATTAGATTAAGATAAGAGCTTATCTCCTAGGCTGACATTTATTCAGAGGTTTTTATACTGCTCAGCTAGTAATTAGTGCTGTTGAATGTTTAACACTGCTTTGTCCAGTCATTCAAAAATTTTAGGGGTGTGTTTGCTTCTCCTGTGTATGTTTTTGGTTATTAAAAATAGAAGAGGAATACAACTGAATTACTTTAGAAGGTTTGAATAATTCTTCCAAAAGTTATTCTGTAGTGAAACATGCTGCTTAATGACTTATTTGCAGAGGAAGGGAGCAGTTCTCCCAAATTGATAAATGTGGAATAAGGAGTTGCCTTTTACTGTGGGATCTATAATTTATTTCAAGGCATACATATTATAAGTTTATTATGTTCTAGTGGAATCATTAAAACTGTGATCACATGCAGTAATGGTTTCCTGCTGCTTCACACCCCCAATTCAGCAAACATACTATAGATTCAGGGAACAGCTCAAAGCTGTGGGGTTTTTTTAGTCTCTTTCCTATGGTTGATTTGACTGTGAAGGTTATTTTTCCAGTTTTCTTGTCGTTATAATAACAACTTGATTACTATAGAATAAACTAATACATTAAGCCTGCACAAGTATCTCGACAGTCTGTCAAACAACCAATGCACACATTTTTAAATGCTTGGTTTGCAAAATTCCAAGTTCTATGTTGAAATACTAATTAGTAATCAGATGGGTAAGACCCCTGGTTTTAAGAAAGTTCATCACTTGGCTAAAGTTGCATCCTGTTACTATCACATCATTTATTTTGTCCTAAGTGGGGACATCTCTCAACACTCAACATATTGCATTTGCCACTTTTTAAAAAAATGTGGCAGAGAGAATTCCACAGAGATGAGTGAAAGTATTTGACTGTGCTCGTTTACCTTAACACCCCCCACCCAAAAGGAAGGGAAGCCTCACAGAAAACCCTACATACTTCAGAGATGCGCTGTGGAAGATGAGTTCTCTTTCACAGGAATGTGGCCTACGTAACCTTGTAGTGAACAAACTTCAGTAAAATCCGCTTGCTAATCAGCTTCTGGGTGCAGCGGGTACAGCACGGACCATCCTGCAAACACACCGTCTCAGGACGCATTTGAAAATCTTCACGTCAGCTATGGCACGCAACCGTCCTTCCTCAAGGATGACATTTTTTTGAAAGATTTTATGTATTTGTTAAGGAGAGCGCGCGCACATGCTTGTGCACAAGAGGGGGTGGGGGAGGGCAGAGAGAGAGGAAGAAGCAGGCTCCCCGCTGAGCAGGGAGCCCAATGCGGAATGCGGGGGCACTGGATCCCAGGACTCTGAGATCATGACCTGAGCCAGAGGGAGACCCTTAACCAACTGAGCCTCCCGGGTGTCCCAAGGATGAAATTTATTTCGCCAAGTAAATTCAACTATACTCTTGGCATCCCTGGAATGTACTGGAATGAGAAGTTTGCCACTTCAACAAGCCATTGAGCCTCAGTTTCCTTAACTGAAAAATCCAAGTTTGCTCAGGAAAACCTTTAAATAGACCTGCCAGGGTCCTGACTCTCAGATCTGCAATCTGCCCCCAAGGCGGAAGAATCCTGAGAGCACAGAGAAAATTATTAGAGAAGACACCACTAAGTTGAGATTCATCTGAGGGAACTGGGGAATTAAGTTCAAAATAGTAATACAGAAACTCTTAAATTATGTGATTCTACTTTGTCACAGAAGTCACAGTAGATCGTTGAATAAATGAATGGAGTGAACGAATGAATTGATGAAGAGGTGGCATGGGATAGTGGGAGTTGGAGTCAGACGTAGCTGTATCCAATGCCTGACCCTGCCATACACTTGCCCGGTGCCCTTGGAGCTCGGTGCTTCCAGAACCTACTTCTTCATCAGTAAATCAAGTGCAATAACCAACCTATAAGGTTGTTGGCGGGATGAACAAAAACCTACACGAGCACAAGATAGGTGCTCAAACCACATTTGTTGTCATTTCTTACCCCACCCCCCAGGCTTTGTTTTGTTTTGTTTCATTTTTGCTTTTTGTTTGTTGGCTTGCTTTTTATCCTCTGGTCCCACATACACTGAGTTATAAAAATATTACCATCCAGCTTCCAAATCCATGCGTGCGCAACTACCACCGGCACATTTGGTATGCGTTATGATTATCTTTAATGTGTAATGACAAAAGAAGGGGAGAAGAAAGCATAAAGCTTCCCTTCCAGCTCCCCATGGGTAATCAGGCCAGGGGAAGGCAGGCGGCATTCAGTGTGTTTACAACATACTCCATCTCAGTCCTCAGCCTTCGTTAACTCATCCACCCCCACCCCCAGCTTGCCGAAGAGCAACATGTAATTAGAGCACTAACGAGGTCATTTAGCAGAAACCATGGGTAGGGAGTAATGAATGTGCTATCAGGCTCGGAGAACAGCTTGGGCAAAAATCCAAACAGTCCATGTTCAACTCTGATGAGCCGACCTAAACTTGGAAAACAGAGCTTGGAAAAAGGTTAATAATAGGACATCAAAAATGAAAGCCGCCCTTCTAGCGAGACCCAGAGCAATATTTGGAACATAGCCTTCCAGGAGCTAGGCTGTGCAGGGAGTGGGCTTGGCAGGAGGAGAAGCCGGGTGGCACCCGGTACTTGGCAAGATGGCTTGGGTGCTTTGATGCCATGACTGGGGAATCTGTACAAGACAAAACGTGGGAGGCCCTTCCGAGGTCACCTCATTCCATCTCCCCATTTTACAGAAGAGTTTGGAGTGCTCCAGAGAGCTGCATGGGCTGGACCAGCCAATCAGAAACAGACTCAGGCTTACAACCAAGGCCTCCAGAGGAGCAGGGAGGGGGTCGATTCACGAGTCCATGCTGTCTTCTTGCCTCTAACGGTGACATTTAGAAGACCATTTGGACAGTGTACAATGAGGCTTTAAGTGGGGCCAGTTTTACTTGGACCCCTTCTAGAGTAATTAAGTCCCAGAAGAATAAGCCATCCGTGCACCGGTTTGCATTTGGAATCAGCACTCCTAATTGAGCTGCAACTGCTAACGTCGCTGTACTTCCAACTGCATAGAAAGGGAGTGGAGGAAGACAAACCCACGGAGGCCAAATACCTCCAAATCCTTGGCCCACCGACCGCCAAGCTGGGCCCCCCCACCTCTCAGCTCACGGGGGTGGGGTGCTGCCTTCATCTCTGCCAACACCAAGCACTGCCAGGAAGCAGGAGAAACACTGGGCCACAAACGGTATGACTCTTCTCTTTACAGTTTATAGATGTCGTCGAAGTGAATTTTTAAAAATTACCATAAAAGCATTTGGCCAGTGTGTTTTTTTCCCCAATTAATAAATATTAAAAGAACAACGATGTTCATAGAGAGGGGTCGATGACGGTTTGTGAAGACTAAAAAAGGATTTTCATAGTCAAAAACGTAGGGAAACTCTGTTTCAGCCTTTTGCTCCAGATATTTGAAATGTACCCACACATATTGCTGTTTTTTACAGCATCTTTTTAAAAAACGTGTTCTAAATGGACTCAAGTAGAGAAAAAAAGAACTTAGTCGCTACCAATACTTAAAGTGTTAAGTCCTGAAGTATTAAAATTCGCAGGATGGATTTTGTTCCAAGGATCACTGTCATTTCAACAAGCATTTATTACGCACATACCACACACACACTACATGGCAGTTTGGGAAGAACAGGGTAGAACGTGCCATCTCGGTCTTGAGAAACCTACTGTTGATTTGGGCAGGCCCAGCCTACCTACAGAGATAGTGAAGAACAGTTAGAAGCAAAGATGCGGCAAATTCTAGAAGTTTCTTACCTCCTAGTAAATATATTTTTGTCTCTCATTTAAAATGGTAACTGAAGAGAGTAGCTTTGGAGAGGCCTTTGGAGCCAGGAGACATTTATTTGCTCTTTGGATAGACGTGGAGCCTCTCTGGGACGTTCCTCTTGGAAGAGCCCCTCCTTACAACCGGGTTTTCCCAAGAATGATCCCCCAGAAGTCAAGTTTTCCCCAAGGGTTCTATTCCTATATCCTGGGCATTTTATATAGCTCACACCCGGATCCCACACACATGGCTGCTTTGTTCTCCCAGAGCCAATAGGAAGCAGGGAGAAAATCTGCCTGACAGGGGATGGTAAGTCTCAGTAGTATGGTACGGTGCCAAAAATAATGTGAGGGCGATAACCGTGCCTCGGGGATGGGGGACTGGGAGGGCAGATCTCATTCCCTTAACACAGTCTTCCTTGTTGGACTTTGAAAACAATATCGTGATAAGAGAAAGCTCTTCAAAGCTCCAGATTACCAACCCATTCAGGCCTCCTTAGAAAACGGTATAGAACAAAGTTTCATGGCCGCGGGTGCTGCCCACTCGTTTAACCCTAAGGACTTGGCAAGAAGTTTGCCTCCCCTTCTCATAGGAGAACCAGGTCAGAATCTGATGGTGCTCCGGTGCTGGGAGAGCCTGCTGGATTGGAATCCAGACTCTAGGGATGGGTAGCCCCTCGCTTACATTCTAGCTTAGGAACTTCGGAGCTGTGTAGCCTTAAGCAAGTGGCTTACCCTCTCTGAACTCCATTCTCCTTACTGAAAAGTACAGGTACTCATGATATATCCTGTAGAGGATTACCATGAAGATTAAATGTGGCAAAAGATGTCAAGACACCTGACACATAGTAGGTGCTCAATGAATCTTAGTTACTGTGTTTTCGGAGCAAATTTCAAAACTTGCTTCTTCAGGAGGGAAAAAGAAAACAAGCCACCTTGTCAGGATGCAACAGCTGGTGCTAGGAACGAATGTAACCACATCAGGGGAGAGTGCCACCCATCCTCGGAGTCAAATGTACTTTATGGATATAGCAATTTGCATCTTGTCAAATGTTCCCTAACATTTCGCGAAAATCCCCAAATGTCAAATTAGTGAGTAATCTGTACAGGACTGCAGATCTTGTTATCCTCTGCCTGATTCATAACATATTTTGGGTGTCCCAGACACCAGTCCAAGTAAATGTTGGTAAATAAGGAAAATCACATCTCCTCTCACAAGCCTCTGAAATCAGTACCAGCTTCCACTTGCAAAGGAAGAATATAAACCTTGAAGGGCAGAGAGTGACACGTATTTCCTCGAGCTGATGAAGCTGTCACCTTAACTATATACCTGGCCTTGACCATATGCCCCGTCCTGAGACAGGCCAGAGTGGGGGCGGCAGGAGTGCAGGGCCAGGGTTGCAAATCTCAATCACTTACTGCGTACTAGCCACTTGGCTTCATATACATTTGCTCACTCTAGCTTCTAAAAGTTCCTTTTTATTTATTTAGCAAATACTAAAATCGGACTTGCAAAGTGTGTAGTGCTTCCCTGGGGGCCCACTTCTTGGCGGGCCCCTCCATAAAAGTGGATTATAAATGCTTTGCAACCCCCATAACAACCCAGTGAGGAAGGTACCATTGTTATCCCCACTTTACAGATTAGGAAACTGAGGCTTGGGAGATAACATAGCTTCCCTAAGGCCACAGAGCAGTGGCAGCGTTAAGGTAGAAAGCCAGACAGTCTGGCTCCAGAATCTACACTCTTCACCACTAAATACTGCCTTACAGACTAGACACCATGATAATCCCCGTTTTACAGACAAAGAAACAGGCTCAGGAAGGCCAAGTAACACTACCCAAGACACCATACAGCTACTGGGTGCTGACAGAGCTGGAAAGGTTTATTTAACCCTACCCTGGACCGAGAGCTCGTAACTTATACAGAGGCTAAGAAAAAAGTCTTGTCTAAAGAAGTTCCTACGTTTGCTGGCCAGGCATCGAAAAAGATAGAGGCCATCAGCAAGAAACACCAAAAAGCTCCCCCCGCGTGGGTTCATTAATATTACACTAAATTAGCAGTCGTGGATCTTAACTCCTGAGTGAGACGCATTTCTCAAAACATGGCTGAAGACTGCCCTGGAAAACGCCTCTCTGTTTTGCGTTTGGTCTTTTTCAGTTTCCCTGACTTGAAGAAAATTGATACGAACCCAAGTTGCTGAAGCTGCAAAATATATATTTATATGCTTTCTTTATAATGTGTGCCTAAACCTTGTTTGATTCACTCTGTTAACTTTTCAGAAACTATAAGAAGAAGAGCGACAAGAGGCTGGTGGGGGGCAGGAGATGGGGTGGGGGAGGATTATACGCCAAGTACTGATTTGCGTGAGAGATCGTTCTCCCGCTTCGGGTTCCTCTTTGTCTCTAGAGCGTGGCACAGGCCGGTGCTCGGTGTCAGCTGCCCTGAAGTTCTGAAGACAACAGAAGTAAGACCTCAGTTTTCTGTGCTGTTTCTAGATGAAGACTAAGGAAGATTCTTGGACAAGCACTGGATTTAGCAGCTGGCCAATACCAGGGGCTGGTAGACCTGACTGTACGTCCTTGCACACCAAGCACGAATGTTGGGAAGACCTTGCTCATTGTCATCCCCTACAAAAAAGGGCCCCTCCCTTCTTAATGCATCTCCCCGCTCAGGCTCAGTGTCCAGTAACACTGGTTGCAGCCTGACAGACCAAAAGAGATTGCTTCACTTTGCACCTGGGAAGCCCCTCCTCACCCCTGGTCCATGGCGTCCTCTGGGCTCCATCCACCCAGTTCCCCTGCCTGCTTCCGGACTCCACACTTCGCTCCCCGATGTAACAGTTCATCTATATCAGCATAACAAGCCCTATTGCTTATAACCTCGGCCACCCTCAAACCCAGTTAAGTTTCTCCATTCCCACTGTCCCTGCCCCGCTCTAAGTCCCCACCGTCTCTTCCCCAGCCACGGCCACACTCCTCACCCGTCC
>NC_048219.1:57909143-57936643 GCF_002007445.2 Ailuropoda melanoleuca | reverse complement strand
ATTCATTCATTCATTCATTCATTCATTCATTCATTCATACACTTGTTTATTCAGTCATTTAACAGAGATCCACTGACGCCAGGCACTCTTCTAGTAGCAGGGATACAGAAATAAATAAGAGACGCATTCTTGTCTTCCAGGAGCTCTCCTTCTGTTTGGAAAATAAATTATTTCAATCCAGTGGAAGAATCTCAAATGTAGTTGGGAAACCCAAAAAAGCTTCACAGAGGAGGCGGTTCCAGCCTCAGAGAAAGAGCTAACGAATTCCACACCTATCGAACCCACATTGAATCCGTATGTTGAAGACCACTGCACCAGAATCTACGTTTCTATCCCAAAAACCCACCTACTGAGTTTGAGTAAGGCTTGAAGACCCAGTTTTCAAATGTCCACGATCTTCACCTTGCCTCCCTGCAAAGGCCATAAGCAAATTCAGAAGAGACTTGCACTTGTCCAAAGCCACATGAAGTAAAGTGGGTCAAATGAAATTAAAATATGTTCCAGCCAAGGTTTGCCTCATAGAAAATGGAAAAAATAAATGCTACAGATATAGCGAGCCTCCTTTGATAAATGAGAGTGACTCACAATTGCGGCCATTTTTAGAAAATGTAAAGAAAAAATATGCTAACCAACCCAGAGCTCAACTAACATTATCTTAACAGTAGCTAATGAGATTTGATAAATTTCTAGATGGTGAAGAAAATAATTTTAAAGTGCTTCTGAAGACCTCGAAGATTGAGGACATAAATGGCCCAAGGGTTAGACATCTTCCCCTCAGTTCATTCTACAAACAAGCAACAGGGGTCCTGCAGAGTTGAGCTGCCCTGCACAGGGAGCCCTGTTCTGGGTCACGGCACATCAGGAAGATCCCAGAAACTCTCCGAACCTCCACTTCCCCGTCTGTAAAATGACAACAATGCCATTGATGGGACTGTCACAAAAGTTAAACACGACACGGCACAGCACCAGGCACGTCATGGTGTATTTCAGGCACACGTGGGTTCGACTGTCACTTGACTGAGTACCGACCATGCAAGGCAAGGTCCCCAACCCTTCCAAGTCTCAGTTTCCACATGTGCAAAATGGATTCGTAAAACTGACTTTACAGGTTTCCTGTGAGAAAGAAACGAGTTGTTGCATGTCAATGCTGAGCTCAGTGAGTTAGCTCTGAGCGAATTACTACACAAATAGCAAATGATAACTCCTTCTCCTTCCTCCAAGAGCCAGAGTGGGGAAGCAAGGGTATTACCCTTTCGAAGGAAAGTGTATGGTCAAGAGGGCACGATGAATATTTTCATGTGTAAATGATGACACCTCGATCAGTGTCTCTTCCCAAGGGCAATCAGACATTTTTAATACCCACGAGTTTGCTATGGTTTTAAATGTACAGTATCAACTCCATTATCTGATAGTAGACTTGCCAACCAGGGGATTCGCTGTGGTAAAAGCTTTAATCCTGCTACACTTTCCCCAGTGAGAGGCCATGAGAACCTATCGATAACACTCTGGGGTCAGGTTCACCTTTTTCTAATAACTAGTGGATGACCTTGAGCATGTTACGTAACTTCTCCAAGTCCCTGCTCCCACAGCTGCAGATGCAGGGGTAGCGACATCTTCAAGCTGTATGCTGGGGATGACATAGAAAAGAAAGGTATGGCCCATGCATGATTGTTGAGTAAATGTTCATTTCTCTCCTGAGCTACCTTCCATCACCATTTGGTCTGAGTTTATGTTGTGTAACATTTGTCTAACAAAAGCATTATTACCTTGTTTCCAAAAATTACATAATTGAAAACTTATATCCACAGAAAAACCTGCACACAGATAATTACAGCAGCTTTATTCATAATTGCTGAAACTTGGAAGCAACCGAGATGTCCTTCAGTAGGTGAGGGGATAAATAAACTATGGTCCATCCAGACGATGGAATATTATTCAGTGCTAAAAGGAAATGAGCTATCAAGCCATGAAAAACACATCGAGGAACTTTAAATGTATACTACTAAGTGAAAGAACCAATGTGAAAAGGCTCCATACTGTATGATTCCAACTATTTGACGTTCTGGAAAAGGTAAACTGTGGAGACAGTGAAAAGACCAGTGGTTGCCAGGGGTTGTGTGGTAAGGGAAGAATGAACAGGCCGAGCACAGAGGACTTCTAGGGTGGTGAAAATATTCTGTATGATACCATAATGATAAATGTGTGTCGTTATCCATTTGTCCAAACCCAAAGACTATACAACACCAAGAGTGAACCTTTCTGTAAACTATGGGCTCTGGGTGATTATGATGTGTCAGTGTTGGCTCATCAGCTGTAACAAATGAACCACTCTGGTGGGGGAGAGGCGCATGTGTGGGGCCGGGGCTTTGGGCGAAATCTCTGTACGTTCCTCTCAATTTTTCTATGAACCTGAGACTGCTCAGAAAACACTTGTTTAAAGAATAAAAGGATTACATATTATATTCTAAACCAAAAATAAATTATTTGAGTGTGAGCCATTGTTTTGAATTAATCTACATTATTATTATTATTAGAGAGGACAGGCAAGAGTTGGCTATAATAATTTTCAAAGTAAATTGAAGACCTTATAATTAACCCTTAAATCAGAGAAGTGACTACATTTTTCACTGTTTCAGTGTTTACAATCCAAAAGAGTGCCTTTCTCAGGATATAAAGCCCTTTGACCTTCAAATGCCTCACCTAATGCATTGGCAAGTAGAGCTGTGATTAGTAAACTCCTATTTAACAGATGGGCAAAATGAGGTAATAAGAGTAAATGACTGGCCCACGGCTAATATTTGATTGGAAAGACAAACGTGGTGATAGGTTCCCTTTGACTTCCCTTCAGGACTAGAATTAAATTCCAAGTGTTTCCTGAGTCCCAGTTGGTGCTTACTTCACAATACAAGTGCAATATGTTCTTTATCACCTACTCTAAAGTAAAAGGGGAAGGTGGGGAGCCATGAGTACCTTCATCCTAAAAATCACACAGCACAGAACACAGGGTCAAGATCCCATCATTAATTTTCATAGCATTCCCCTTAAGGCCACAATGAGTACTGCCTCTCCTTCTGTTGGTGCAGGAACCTAAGCTGGAAGAGATGGACAAGATGCCCATAGACACCCAAGGAATCAAAAAGCAAGCCCAGAATTACCTACTTTTAGAATGGAATTGGACCACACACCTTCTGGAAGCCACACAGTTCTATAAGTCTCTAGGAATGTGAAGAAATCAAAGAACCTTTTTTGGGGGGCGCTGGAGGGGATAGGGATAGTTTTATACAATGTTTAGCGGCAACCCTGAGCAGGTTGGTAGTGTTTGGGAAAATATTTTTTTAACTTAGTCACCCAATTCTCATCAAACCCAACCAACCAACTGCCTAACCCCGTTTTGTTTTGAAAAATAATGTCACAAATCTGTCCAGAGCTGGAAAAAATGCACAGTAATGAGTTCATTAACATGCCATCTGCATGCAAAATAAGGGGATTCCAGAGGCAGAATCCTTTGGTGGGCCTGTTGGAAATCAAATCCTGGGCTAAAAAAAATATAAAACACAACTTAGGGAGAAAAAATATTATAGTTACACCTTTGCTTGGCTTAGAGCAAAGACTGTCTGGCTTTCAAGAGCACCGAAGCCAGCCAGAATCCTTTTCCCTTTTTTTTTTTAAGAAAAAAATTTTAGAACACATTTTACTAGTTAGAGAGGGTGAAAAAACAATTGCTTACAGCATGAGGTAACTGATGGGGTTGGTGAATTACAACCATCCCCAGGAAGAAAGACCTAGCTAAAAGCCTCAGTGTCAGAAATCCATTTAGGATTGCCTGTCCTTTGAAAATCAAGCCTGTTTATCTGCCTGATTCACTCAGTAACAAATCAGAAAACTCAAACCTGCCCCCTCCATCACTTCCGGCCCCACTGCTCCACTTCACTCTCGGAGAAGGGGAGGATTAGATTTCCAGAGGCTGTAGCTTTAACAAACCAGAGGCAATGTTTCTTGCCACGGTGGTACCCCAAACTTCATCAAGAACATCGGAGTCTGCTTTTTTTCTATTGCAATTTTCATTTCAGCTCAGCTCTCCCTGACACACCTGTGAAGTGTCACCAAATGCTGTATCACATCAACTTAAAAACTGCCAATGCTGCTAATGTCGGAGACGTCCTGATGTCACAGCCGTGCACAGGCTTGCAGTACAGAAAAACACAGCCTGAGCTCCACCGTGCATGGTAACAGCATCCTCTGTGGGTGGGGAAGAGGGTCTCATTGATAGTAGCAAAATAAGACAAAACCATGTAAACGGGGTGCATGGTGAGGGTGTCTGGGGAGCCCGTCCAGCCTTCTTCCTGATCTGCACGGCAAGACTCCAGCCCCTCAATCCTCCCTTGAAAAGCGATTTATGTAGACAAATGTTCCTTCCATTCTCCCTACTCCCTTTTTCTCAAGATAGAAATTTCTCCAAAGCCTAGAATCACAAGAGAAAATATCCTCTCTACTATAAATTCTATGAACGTCTATGCCCACCTCCTGCCAACAACGCAAGAAAACAATACCAACAAAAAACTAGCTGAGAAACACTATGGGCTACTGCTTGTACTGATTCGGCGTCTCTGGGTACGGGTGGCATTTGCTGAAAAGCTGGAATGTATGGTGGTTTTCAGTCAAACTATAGAGAGTAGTGTATGTCAGTGGTTGAGAGCAGGGGTCTTGCAGCCTCACTACCTGGGACCAATCCTGCCTATGCTTCAGTGATGGTACCAGATGAAATTTACTGATTGTATGAGCTTAGGTCATAATATACACATAACAAACACATAGTATCTTTTTCTTTACAATCAACATTCTGTAGTTTTGAATAGACTGCCTGTTGGTCTGTGCCTATTTTTCAGGTCCTTACACCTAAAGAGGATGTGTGTATATTCATCCGTATCCAATGAGAAGGGTAATTTAGTCTTCAGACTGGAAAAACAAACAAACAAACAAACATATATTGGCTAACGTAAGTCTCATTTTGCACATAGCAGAATAAAAGATTAAAAAACAGCCTGCAGACTCATTGGGCCGAGCTATTCCACGCAATAACACATAGACCTTATAGGCTTTGAGAACTGGTGCTTTGGCACCAAAATCCACTCAGGAACCTGAGCCAAAAACCAAAAATCTTTTTTTGCTTAACCATTCTATCAACATCAAAATACCTTTATTATTTTGAGTAGAAATTTTTATTTTATTAAATTGAGTAGAAATTTTTCCTTAGCTATTTTTTTCTCTTTGTAATAAAGGCGGCTTGGATTTAATGATGTGTTATCGTAATTTATTTACAAATTTTGAGATCTTCTTGGATTCTAGCAATTAATGGGAAAATAGAAAGTACAGCCAACAAAATTTTAAAACTCAGCTCAGAATTATATTTGGATGTAATTAAAGGTATAATCTGTTCCATTTGAATACTTCAGTGCTCTCCCATCTTAAAACAACAAATATGAATACTAGTTCTTTCACCATATATCTACTTCTCACAGCATGCTCAAACACGTAAGAATTTTCTACATAAATTGTTGTGTGTGTATATGCCCTCTTTTATACCTATAGAAGTATGCTATTTCTGTATAACTGAATTCGTTGACCTGTTCTTTGCCACAAGTATTATCTGCAGATGGAAGACGTAGTTCAATTCAAACATTTGAAACATACCATTTACTACTTTGTACGGAACACAGTTAGATACGGTCATCCATTTCACTCTCTGGACTAACATGATTATTGAAGTCTTGCTCTTTTTCCTCCCCAACAACTTGTAGGCAGAGTTGTTATCAATAATACTTAATTACTCATCATGAAGTATTCGAGATTTGTCAAAACTGAACAGAAATTTCTTTCAGAGCAAGGCTAAAATATGCGGGCAAGCTAAGGAGTCGGTATTCCAGGTTGGATGAAGATAAAATGCAATACTTAGTGTTTTTTAAGGGGAGAAAAAAACCTAGTTATAGCTCATAGAATAAAGTACGTTGTTGACGCAGCCTAACAACATATGAAGCAATTCTCTCAAAGTGCCCCAAATGCCAGGGTTCAAATAGCGGCCCTGGCACCATGGGTCTTAATAATAATGCCCAGCTATGTTGGAGCCGGACGCAAAAGTCAAGAGAAGGAATACCAATCCTGCCTTTATTTGACATTGTGATGTTTTGTGCACCATAGATGTTTTTGCATTCATTTCATATTTTAAAATATCGCATTAAAACATTACCTTGATTACTGATTCTTTGGTACTCCCCAGATTCTGGACCCACGGAGAGCACCCGTGGGCTGCTTCCCTCTCACCCTGGTCCTGCTTCTGACCGACCATCACCTCCCCGACCCTTCACCACTTCATCTGTAAAACCGAGGCAATAACAATCAAGGGGGTTATTGTGAGGACTGAGATAACACGTGTTAAGAACTTATTCACTGTAAATGTGAACATATAAACACACCTACAAAGCCCTCCACAACTCCAAGATAAAGTTATTATATTACACATTCTAGTTAAAGATGTTAAGGTGTATGGAAAGCGGAAGGCCCGTGACTGATGACAGAAACTGAAGGTAGAGGCCTTGGAGGGATCTGCGGTATTTAAGACACACCCATCTCTACCTAACCTTATTTAAATAAAGAAAAAGGTATACAATTGTAGCCCAAGCAAGCAATTTCCTTTCCAGCTTTCGTAATTAATCTTCATTTGTAAATTCAGTTTGTCTCCAGATTTTCTCTTTTCAGTTCCTAAAAGCATTCAATTCACTGCAAATGAAAAATTAATTTAGGAAGAAACTGTTTGTTTTCCTCTTACTTAAAAAAAAATCGCAGCTCAAACAACACAGGTGAAAGCCTACAAATAAATGCACTGCACAAGAAAATTATTTGTGAAAAAGTTGAGGACGTAAACCTTTTGAGTCGAGGTAGGGGAGAACTTTCTAGGCCGGAGGAAGGTGAGATGCCTCCTGTTCTCGTGAGCTAATGATTGTTTCCAAGCTGGTTAGAATTCAGTGCTAATTGCATTTTGAAACACCACCTCTAAAATCCCTTCCTCTCTCAGGATCTTACATCAATGTTTCGCATTTTCAATAAAACCTTTGCACTTCACCTTTCTCACTCAACAAATCCTGAACTTTAGATCGGCTGCAAGAGCTCAGTTCACGTGCTTTCCTTCCCCCCGCCCCCCCGCAGGTCTGGATGTGGTGGTGGGGATGCAGCACCGGGAAAGGCTGTCCTGCCCTGTTTCTGAGCATAGAGAGAGGATTAAAAGAGGTATTTTTGGTGGCTAAACCCAGGCTTGTCCATTCTAACAGAGTCATTAGACAACTTTCTAGTGTCATTCAAAGAACTTATAACAGAATCAATTGATTTTCATCCTCTGCTTTATTAGTTGTGATTTAGGAGATAGAATGGCCCTGTTTACACAGCTGTAACATGTCAGGACCTGCAGTACATTATTGGCCTGAGGCCTCCGAGTTGCAGTCCATTCTCAGCAGAATCAATCTGAACTCGAAAACATTCCCTCTAGGAAACAGTCACCGCTCTACCGGCATAAAGCACTTCTGGTACAACTGAAAAGCGTATTCACTTGAGGTAAGTTGCAAGTTCACCTTCCAGATATCGGCCCTGACTTGCATTGCTCTCAGCGTGCTCACGATGGGAGCCGAGGGCTACCAGCGCCCCTCCGCTGGATACCCAACACGGGCGAGCGTGTTGCCCTTTGCTGCTAGTCGAGTGTGTTGCCCTTCGCTGCTAGTCGGGTCTCGGGCTGTGCAAGTGGGAGCTGAGGGCTGTTTAACATGCGTTCAGAGCGTTGCCAATCTAAAATGGCTGCTCCGTAATACTTTAATTGCAGTTTCATGGAAACAAATTGCTATTTAACTGCAATAAGCATTTCTGTGACTTGGCTGGACTGACAATAGGTGAGTCTTAGTAACAAAGTGACAAGTAACATCAACTTGTAAATGCTGTGTCTCCGACGACCTCTCAAAGGGAGTCGTGGGTGCAGGAGCGCCCAGGATTGCCCAGGATCGACTGCCTGGGTGAAGGAGTCTCTGGACAACCTCGTCTCCAATTCAATACAATTATTTAGGCTACAGGGAAACTCTTCACTGGTGCCTTGATATATAGCTCTTGGACTCACTGTTGTATAATTTATGGGCCCTAAGAAATATTTTATATAAATAGTAGTACACATTAGTACTTACTATATTGACATTTAAAGCCATTTAATTTAAGAGCTTCATTTTAGATGATTAGTTGTTTCAAATATCAGTGTTAATAAGAGCAAAAGAAAGAATTTAAATACAGTTAACATTAAGAGGATGACAATTTCACAGGCTTCATTTCGGTGTGACCGTTTTCTCATTTTGCATTTTATAAGACACTACAGCCTGTGTTAAACTATTTCCTAATAAATCATGAAGAGCTGGAGATAGTTTCTGGTGGCAAACGATTTGGTTTGGAAAAGCTTCTTCCCGGCTCTCCTGCCTTTCGGTATGTGTAAATCTAAGTAGACAGTAGGTAAAAAAAGCATTAAACCCTTTCAGGGGACAATCTTTTTACTAAATTATTTCATGAGCAAGAGTGACAATTTGCATGATTGAGACATTTGTATGTTATCATAAACATTTTTTTTTTTTTTAATCAGGAGTTCAGCAGGGCTCAGTAACATTTGCTTTTACTTAATTGCACTTGCTTGTAGGGATTGGGGGCCATCTTGCTCTATGATGTGGTTAATATTAAATAAGTCCTTTCAAAAGAATGGAGTACATCTCACTAACATCACAAATGCAATGGATGAAAGGTGAACAAGCTGCTGGATTTTTTTTTTTTTTCTGAGCCACGTTGGGGTTGGGGGAGGAACACAATCACTGCTCACATCAGAATAAACCTGAGTGTTTTTAGGAGCTCTCTATCCACACAGTGCATCCCCATTAGAGCCGGGTTTTATTGTTTGAAATGCCTCTGGTTTCAAGAAAGTGTTTTACCTAAAGCAAGACTACTACTTAAATATGTTCTATTGTATATTCATAGCTCCATTAGTCCTTCTCCAATTTAGCACATCAAAGAGAAGGCTTCATCACTTGCATGTGGATTATACTAACATGAGTGACATTTGTAATCTTATAGGTCTGCAACTTAAGAAATGCTTTTAGAAGCTCGTTATGAAATATGCAGCAGTGCTTGAGGAGCTAGCCATATAATAGTTCATTTAAAGTCTTTAATGACCTGAGCCCTCCACATCACCAAATGCCACACGGTATTACTTACTAAAAGTTACTAACGATCCCCCTTTGAATTTCCGCACTCTACGGGACACGAGTGCTTATGCCAAAAAGAATAGAGGATGCCTGCATTCTTATTAACACATCTGCCCCTTTCTGTCCTGAAGAGTCCACATTCCTTTAATGTATCTTAAAGGAGAAAAAAAAAATTAAGAACCAGAACTAGTTCCTAGAAATTCCCCAAGGATTTAACTCAAATAGATACTGTTATGTCTGTGATTTTGTTCATTTTTTTCCCTTGCATTTTCTTTTCATAAAGCTCTAATAGAACTGTTCACTTTAACTCTCTATATTTCAGTTCTCCTACAGGAGGTTCATAGTTTTGAAGAACAGCTTTTTTTTCCTCTTGGACTGGAGTCTTTGAAAGCAGAAGACCCAAACGGAAGCTGACTTCTAGTTGAGATGTACCCAGCAAGACCTCTCTATCTAACCTGTTCTGAGAGGTCTACACTGGGAGCTTTTCTGGGAACAGAAAATAAAACAAATGCCATTTTTAGAAAGGATATTTTAAGGGGCATTATACACACACCTGGTTTTAGGAACCTGCGAGGGAAGTTGCAGTTAAGATGTGCTCCCAAGCCTGGCAGTGGAGCCTCTCTGGTTTTTTCCTCCTTCTAACACTGGCCATGGGCCCCCGAGCGCTTGGCCTGCACATGCTTGCCACGGGGGACCACCGCACGCAATGCAGGCACTGTTGGGGACACGCTGCAGCCCAGAACTAGCAACTGAGTATCTCAAGATGACTACTAAGTGAAATCCAAATCCTACCCCAAACATGTGGAAAGGCAGAGCCGGCAGAGGAGTGTAAGAGCAAAACAAAATAAACAAATCATACAGCAGACCACAGGAGTTTTTAAAAGCTCACCAGAAGTGGCTGTGTCACCCAACGAAGACGTCTGTAACAGAGCTCTGGGTCTCTAACAACTAAAGAAACTTCACGATATGTACAGGTCTGGGTTAGAAATGCCATTTCCTTCAAAAGCCAGAAACTTGACGAGAACAAGATGGTTATGCCACGGTCTTTAGCATGCTTTTCATCAATACCCAAGGCTTTCCTACTGAGGAAGAATGAATCAACAGAATAGCTGAAGAATCGAACAAATATTTATATATAAACACAAAGGATTCACTGTGATATAGAAGTGCAATGAGTGCTTAAGTTACCAGAATATTCTGAACTTATATAAAAAGGACTCCGTTAGAAACATTGCTTTGTAGCCCTGCCAAAAACGGCATGGTTAAGTAATTTGAAGAAAACCTTATTGGCCCAGAGCTAAATAAATATACACACCACCTCCCTCGACCCCTAAGATTTAAAGTGAAGTTGGTATCAAACAACAACAAAAAACTACTAAATTTTCCAAAATACAGAAGAGAAAAAGCAGTGTTTAAATCCAAACTCCATCGAATATTTTTTCTTTTAAGTTTTTATTATTTAAATACACCATACTAGAGCAAATGTCTCTGAAAATATCACAAATAAAAGATTTTTTTCTTCATTCAGCAAATTAGAAGTAGGGGGAAATTTCTACACAGTAGCTGCTATGAGCCTGATTTTTTTTTCCAATTTTTTTTTCTTTTTTTTCGTTCTTTTTTTTTTTTCTTCCTTTGCCATGGAAGTAGCAACATTAGGACGAAAACACTTACATGCATACATACATTGTATTTTACAGAGATACAATAAAAGTGTTTGTGATAGAATATCACAAAAGCCACATCTCTTTCCTTTATCTCATGTTCAGTTTTGATTGAAACACATTTCCGTACAACACTTAAATATACGAAGAGCAAAGAGAATGTTGTTAAGGTAAAACACAGGGTACAAACTCTGGCCAGTGCCCTGCTAATTGTTAATGAGGGTAGAAAGCGGATTTGAATGCTTCTTTTAATTAGCTTCATTAGTCATTTCCCTCCTCCCAAGCTCCCCCCCCCCCAAAGATGTCCTCCGGTGGATCTTTTTTCATTTTCTCTACAGTCTCCCATTAGCCCAGGTTCATGGAGTCCTTAATGTTCATATTCAGTCATTTTAATACACCAATAAATGCGGGAAGGGCAATCAAGACTAAAGAAGGTGCGATGCATGGAGCCGGCACTGGTGCTAGCTACAAAGGTGACTTGTCTACTGAAGACACATGGGATCCACCTGTGATGAGCAAGATCTGAGATGAAGGCACGCATTCTGCATTACTCTGACCTTTTAGCAGACCTGCAAGAAATAAAAACGGGCATCTTAGCTAAAATGCTAAATTTGAGATATTAAACTCAAACATGACTGCTTTTGTCTCCTCTACGTTCACTAATCTTCTTTTATTAGATTACTTTCCAACTGTGACTTGATGGAGGCTTTCTACGCTCCTTACTCCGGCAGTGAAGAACTAAAGCATAACATTTTCTGCAGTTTTACTAGCAGAGAAAATGAAACAATAAATGGACTTTCAGAAAGTTTCTGGTGTAAAGTTCTACGATGAATTGCTGAACTCTCTTAAAAGCCAGTTTCTTTCTGAAAAGAATGAATTACATCTCGCCTAGTAGGAGTATCTTAAATGCACGTTCAGAGCCAAGCGCCCCGCAAGGAAGTTTGGCTTAATGTGCTCAACTGTGTAACCCCTGGCAAAGTGATTCTGTGTCTCGGTTTCCTCATCTCTAAAGTGGGGATAAGAAGGCTGTTGTAAGGATTACATTATATAGATGGAGCCCTTTCAACAGTGCCTGGCAAGTAATAAAAGCTAAACAAATACTGGCAGTTACCATTCTGATATCCCCAGGTGACATCTATTCACCCATGTCCTTCCTAACCTAACTGTGCGTGTTTGAATGCGTGTGCGTGCGTGGTATACATATATGCGTACAAATATTCAGATACTACTTTTCGCTTAGTATTGCCTATCTGCTATGTCACTTAATATTACATAAATATTGTAAATATATGAGAATCAAACGTGTAATATGTTAATGACTTGTGCTCAATGAAAAAACATAGTTCAAGGGGAAGTCTAACTTTCATGTCTAAGTTAGAAATGATAACCCACACAATCGTCAAATACAATCTGTTTGCAATTACCAAAATGAAATAATATATATTAGGTTTTTATGGTTTTTAAATGACATTTTGAGCTTCCCAGGAAGTTCTCGTTTCACCCTTTCCCTAACTTACTAAAAGCCTGAAGTCGATTAGGAACTGCAACCCCCCACTTCCAAGCTAATTAAAGTGGCGGAGGCTTAATTCCCCAGAGTGGAAGCTCAGTGTGAGAAAGGTAATTTGTCTGTCCAGAACAAAGATGCGGCGGCAGCCAGCAAGCATATTTAATAAATGAGCATCAAATGTCCTCTACGATGGACACACACAACACCAATTATGTAACTACGGGGTAACTGCGGAGTGATACGTAAACCAGAACATTTGCTAAATCTTCCTCCAACTAAAGAGATGTGAGTTCATATTTTACTGAAAAGCGCAGATAATTCTAGATGGAACAGCCACTCTTGAGTGGAAGAAAGAATTCCAGAGCAGGCAAAAATTAGGGAGAAAAAAAAAATTAGCCACAATTCCTGACTGTATTTACGTAACTCTCCAGAAGGCAATACTCTCCTGAGGCTGGCCCAGCATCCTTTAAATGATATAGGCTATAAAATTTTGTAGATCCTTGAATACTAGTGGTCTGAGATTTCACTCAAGATACTACAGGATTTATAAACTCAAAATTATTTTTTCTCGGAATATTCCAAAACCAATGGTGCAGAGCAGCGGCTAAACTACATATCCCAGACACTGGCAACAAATTTCAGGAGAAGAAAAGTTTCAAGGGACCAGATGATGGGGACCTATACTTTCTATACAATTAGCTGCCTTTAAGGAAGGGGCGTACAAATCGTCAACTCATTACTTCTAAGCCAGAGGATGCCTGGCCATATTTATTATGCATCATGCACTAAAAACGTAATTGGTTCTGTGAATAAAAGGAAAACAGCCAAAATTGTTGTCCAGTTTTCCCTACCAAAAATATGGAGAACGAGGAGAGAAAAAAAAATAATAAAGTGGGGCGGTCTGTCATTTCTCCCCATCTCATCTCGTCCAGAAAAGAAACGCTACAGGGTTTTGGGAAAGGAACTGTAAAGCATTCTCAAGGTCCAAAAAGCAGTTTACGTTCCACCAGGAAGTGTGTTTTCATTACCTCTCCCCCCTTGCCTTCTCATTAATATCTCTCTGGACCACGTTCGGCTTGCCCAAAACCTTTATTTACAAAAACCACCTTGAGAATTGACTGTGCTCGTGGTGAGCTGAGCACTGAGGGCAAATATGTGAGACATTTGTGCCAACAGGGAAATGTTCTTAATTAACATCACCCCCAAAACACAGCTTCTTACCAACGTCTGACAAGAACATATCCTTAAGTTATACTTCCCTCTGCCTTTTAAGATTTATTCATTTTTGAAGGCCACCTGTCTATTTCTGGCTTCCAACATTAAGGAAGTTTGTACCAGTTGGTCCTTTCCAGTTGCCTGCTATGTTCTGGGATCCAAATCGAACATCCTACCTCTCCCACCTTGAAAAAGGTGTGCAAAACAGAAGACTCATTTGAAAGACACACGCAGTCTTATGAACACACAAACTAGATGTTTCTCCAGCTTTCCTCCCTGAAACCTCTCCACTTACGTCATCTTGTACCCAACGAGACAGTACCGGGAGACCCTGCTCATATTCGCTACCTGCCCTTTGCACTTAGTGCCAAGCCAACGTGGCTATTGCCTGTATGCAGCTCCCACAGCTGGCTACGTCTTCCATCCTGTCTCCGCATCCCTGAGCCCTCATGCTGCACGGTGGTGAGCTGCAACAATCATCTCTCATCCTTTGGGAAGTCGGAGAAAGAAACGGCATAAAACCAGCAACAAACTTAAGATCTAATTTGCAAAAAACTGTGCTTTTACATGGGAGGAGATGGGGAAGAGATCAACCATTTTATCCATAGCACATTCCTTTTCTTGCCCTTTTTTTGGGGGGGGCTCCCAAGTATAATTGCAAATGGCTTTGCCTCTCAATTGAAATGGTTATCTCAAAATATTTATGTTACCTATCCCCTGTTCTCAACTCTGCCCTACAGATTCACACTTCATTATAATTCAAACCATAAAAATATTTATTTGTATGTACTGGCATTCCTTAAAGAAGCCTGAAATGCCTCATCAATGGTGACTGGTTAATTTGCAATAAAAAATTAGACTTCTATTCTTAAAATGGTATGCTAGGTACCTTCCCATATTAGTAAATTAAACAAAGAAAAGTGTGCCTATTTTGATGTAATTGACATTTACTTAATAAAGAAGTGGAAAATACATTTAAACTTACACCGTAAATGTGAGTAAGGGAAAATGATAAAAATCAGCATTAAAATATGGCAGGATAATTTTAAATGGTTAAAAGTTTTCAAATATTAGTCATTTTCCCCACACACAGCATTAAGAAAATGCATTACAGAAGACAAAGAAGCCTAATATTTTTTCCTGAGACTTTTGAAGCTTGCTAAATTCCTATTTGCAGATAAATGTTGTTTTTTTTTTTTTTTCTGTGATCCTTACAACAGACATTAATGAAGTTCCTATTGTAAATCCATAAAGAATTACCAAGTGAAGTGTGCACTTTTTGTTTCAATGCAATAACTCAGTGCTGTGTGATTGCCTGGGTTAATGATGAAAAAGTCAAACATACTATCAGAGCTGATGGAAAAATCTATCACCAATCTGAAATTAAAATTCATCTGTGGTCAATAAGATTTAATATCCATGCAAGTGGCGCTGTAAAGAGTAAATGAATCAATGTCATCAATACATAATCAGTATGAAATATGATGTGAATAAAATTATGCGCACGAGTCATACATTTCACTCTTTTCTAGGCCAGTGTGGAATGAACAGTCTCTTAACTGAAGGTTGACAGTAATTGTTACAAATTAGGCACAGCAGTTATCAAAATGCACTCACTTGCATAGCTATAGGACTTATTAAGGAGATTAAAATAGATCTAAAACTATCCAGTACTGGGGGGGGGGGGGGCCGGGACAACTGTTGATCGCCATTTTCCCTCTGAAGTGATTTGAACAAGTGTATAAAATTTCCTCACTTTTAACTCTGGTCCAAAAACTTTCCAGTTGTGGATCAAGAATCGAGATACATTAATTTTTAATGAAGCGACTCATGGCCCAAAGTGATTTAGCAAAGACCCAGAACTTCATCTTAGAAGTCATACCTGATTCAAATTTTATAAGACTATATACACCAATCAACAAAGATGCCCTCCTCTGGAATGACAGAACGTTTGTAGAACTGCTCTTCTCAAAATAAAAGCACGGGTTTGGAAGGCTGGTGTCCGGATGGCTATGACCGATGCAGAAATCATGCTTTCATGACAAAGACATTTATTTCCTTTTTCTACCATAAATGTTCTAATTTGCCTCCCACAATAACCTATTCACATCGTCTTTCTGAATTTCAAAACTTTCAAGTGAGGAAAAAACAACGGCTGTACGAAGTCTCGTGCTTTGACTTTGCACGTGATAATCCTCTGTTCAACGCTGGGGAAGCTCACATGGAAGTCAGTCAGGATCTTTTTTGAACTACGAAAGATTCACAATTTAACCAATCGACACTTCTATTTCTGAACCCTGTATGAACGAGCCACCTCCATTTCTTTAAAAGGGCACACGAAAACACAACCACCCAGGAAGAACTCCCTTGCAGGCTGAACCTTCCGACTCCCTCTGATAAAGCTTATTAGCAGCTGCTAGGTATTCACCTTCTGGTCTGGCAGTAGTGGGTTGCTCTGAAGTGAATTCAAATGGCCATTGATGAGAGCTGTAGGCCTATCGTGTTCACAAAATAAACTGCCATTGATGTAGTGAAACCGATCTCCTGGGACCAGGCGATTCCGGCAGGTAGAGCATGTAAAACACTGAAAGGGAAAAGCAAACCCACTGAAAACAAGTACAAATTAAGTCTTTTTTGTCACAAGTTTATAAACTGTTCCTAAGCAAGTATCTGTCAAGTACAGAGCCACTCAGGCTTTAGTGTTTTTCTTCCTGCGACAGGATTCCGGAAAACAGTAAGCCTGAACGCACCAAATGCCTCAGGCTACAGGGGGAGAGAAACCGGTGCGTGCGCGCTTCTGTGGCGTGCGGGTGTAGGGGGCGCGGGGGGCGCGGGGGAGGAGCGAGTATGTACTAATCACGGCCAAGCTACCACCTCAGTAGATTCCTTTCGTGTCTAGAGCTTGAGGAAACTGAGTTCACACTAAGGAGAAATGCTTTGTCTCCGGGTAGGAAAGGTAGAATTCTTCTAAAAAGACAGGAGGAGCAAATGCTACCTTAAGATGATACACGTTGCCTTGGGCCCTCATGACGAGTTCGCTCGCAGGAATGGACTGTCCGCACGCGCTGCAAGCACCGCTATTCCCAAATAACCTGCAACGAAGAGGACGGGGGACACCGGTGAATAATCCTAAACCAAAGAAAAAGGAAGAAGAAATCCCCTGGCCTTTGGCCCTCCCTCTGGATTTCATTTGACGGGAGGCTGAATTCTGACTCAGGCCTCAAATTTTATCAGTGATTTTCATAATCCGGGAAAAATCCTTTTTGGGGGTCACAACTAACTTCTGCCTACCGCACAGGAAAAGGATGCCCCGGATTTAATCAAAATACTGACTTACACCTCCAGCAAATACAAAACAATTCTGTTCTACACACATTTTATCAGATTACTGGGTTCATCATAAAAAAAGAAAGATACAATTCATGACTGGGGTTTAAATGCATTGTGTCCTTGAAATTATATGAAGAACTCTTTTGTACTTTAATCATATCTTGAGATATGAGTCATCAAAAGGGTTAAGAGGATTTGATTGTATATCTAAGAAGACATCATGCTCAGTGTATTGAAACTCCCGTAAACCTCCATCAGTGCAGACTTTCCATTAGAAACTCTCTGCTATCCAGGTTGATATATAATGTGTATGGGTTAACCTTTTCAATCATGGTGTCAACACTTAAGATTTGCCTCTGCTCATCTCTTTCATCCTAACCTTCTCTCTCTCTTGATAATGAAATGCTTGCTCCAACTTCCCTCTATCTGCTCCTGAGTCCACAATTTAGATTACTTCATCTCTGCTAGCAACAAACTGAATGAAATTTCGATTTGAGCAGAAAGTAATTTACCGGGATCTGGACCCATTTGTCATCATATCTCTCTGGGTGTTTGCTGTATCACTGCAGTTTTCCTATGCAATCAAATGAGACCACAACATCTGCCATAGGGGGAGGAGGGGGAGAAGGAGAAGGCTGCAGAGGAGGGGAAAGCTCAAGGAAGTGTGGTGTACTGAAGAAAAACATATACATAATTCCTAATATCCTTCCACGGGCACAACAAAATATTTTAGTGGATGCCGAACTTTGGCTTTTATGGAGTCTATAGACTCAAGCTGGGAAGCTTTATTTGCTTTTGGGCTTCCCTTTTTAATATCCACAAATATTTATTAAGCAGACCAAAATGATTTCACATTGAAAGGTGATATCGAACAAGTAAGCAGGGTCAGAGCAGCACTTTTCAACAATGAAAAACAAAGTAATAGGACTTACAAATTAACATATTAGTGTCATAATAAATATTAATATTTGCATTTCCTCCTTGTCCAAATAAAGTCATAAAATGCAGTTTGTGTCAAACAGGAGACGTGTTCCTACAGAACACCCCGTAATCTGAATGATTGCGGCATGCCTCTATATAAAAATAATTGCTTTGTGTTTTCAGAATCTGGTCTTGCAGAAGAGGCTTGTCATGTTCAAACTACTAATTTGCTGTCGCCACTTTATTGAAAATAGCCTGTAAGTTGTTATTAAATGTATCGACTGAACGACAGGGAGAGTAGTAAAACTGCCCCTTAAGATGGCTTTTAATAGGAAGCCCGAGAAACAAATTTTGCAGCAGCATCGATTTGAAGAGTTCAATCAAAACTCCATTTCAAAACTAATTAGTCTGAGATCCACGACACATTGACACGTTCTTGCAGAATCAGAACAGTTACAGAGAGAAAGCTGAAATAATACACTGTCAGGACCTCTAGCCGCAGGACCACACTGTGTGGGAGCTCAGGGCCGCTGGCCTGCCATCTCCTAATGCTGGACCACTTCAGGAACACTGATGGGAACCTCCTGGTGTCTCACCTCCAGCACCCTTCAAGTGTGGGTTGTCAGTGCCGCCTGGGGGTAAGGGGGGAGGTTCTCAGAAGGGCAGGACGGCCAGAGAATTAGGGTGGCCATAGTCAAAGAGTTTATAGTCAACAGCAGGGCTCTTCCAATCCCCAAGAGGAGTACCAAATTCAAACAATTTGAGTAAAAATAAAGTTAAAAACATGTCGATGTGGCTGAATACATGCTGAGGATAAAGGCAGGGAGGGTGTAGATAATGGGAATGGGGAACAGAATCCTACTAGAGCTAAGGACCAAATATCCTCTAACAGCAACCTAGAAGTATTTTAATGGATAAGAGTCTATAATTATGGCTGCCACTACCAACAGGTACACCGTGACACTCCATCTCAAAAATACCCTTTCACAGTACCGATCTGATTACCCAGCCTAAGTGTTCATTTATTTAACAATTCACCCTGAGTAAAGTCGGTTGTATGTCTTCCACATCTAAGTGTATTTTAATAATCAGGGCAGTCGTATGTAATCCAAAAGCTTTTCATACATCCTATTTTCTCCAATGCCACTTTCATAACCTTTCAGGGAACAATCAGCCACAAAATCATGGGATTCCTAAAGTGTCAGAAATTACAGTTACAAAGTTTGAAAATGACTACGATCTACCCGGGACTGATGTGCTATTGAACAACATTATTAATGGGGTTTAAGATCTTTCCAGGACTCCAGCTTTCAGGCTGCCTCAGAGCAGAACAACTTACATGTCTATACACATTTTAATCCCTTTTTACCATTAGAATTCCACCCTTTTTCTGAAAAGTTGGGTTTTCTTTTTCTTTCTTCTTCTTCTTCTTTTTTTTTTTTTTTTTTTTTTTTTTTTTTTTTTTTTTTTTTTTACAACGTTTCTGTGCGCTGGAGAGTTAATTATCTAACCAGGGGGACTGTCCAGGACAGTGTTTGATTTAAAAGGCTCGAGGCTTTAGGTGCTCAATTAAGTAGCTATCGGTCTCAGACTGGACTATAATGGGCTCTTTTCTCTTTAACTCAAGCAACGGGGAGATATACCCCAGGTCAGGCTAATTAAAGCCAGGGGAGTCTTTAATTGTGATGACAGAATCGGTTTCAGTTTCCTTTCTTTGGGTCCTCAGTCCAAGAAGGTCGTTAATATTTCAGCATTTGGGCAATGCAATCAATCACAAACATCAAGAGGTTCCTTATATGGGGAAAAGGGAAAAGAAGGGAAGAAATCCCACCAAATCTCTGCACTTTAAGGGTGCTTTGCTCCTATATGAAAAACACCATGAGTGTTAGTACTGCTTGCCGGCTCTGCTCCAAATCTCCTTGCTGACATAAAAAGATGGACAGCAAGTTATATTTTTAGTTTAGTAATAATGCTTAGCATCTTTTAGTAACTTCAATGACCAATAGGTGGGCTTATTTTCAACTGCATTATTACTTCAAGCCAAATACACGCAATAAGGTGCGCTACCTGACTGTGTTTTCTAAACTGCTTTCAGGGAGAGGTGCTTTTCTTAAAAGTATGGCTGAAAGGTATACATTTGTACCTGCAAGTAAATATCAGCATCCTATCTGAGGAGGAAAATGCACATCCACAGCTACTGATCCAGAAGCAATTGGTTTTCCAGCAGGTTCCTATATTTAATCTAAATTCTGCACCAGCTATATTAAATGTAACAAAGAAATGCAACCCAGAAATTACGCCTGGAGCCAAGTCCATTAAAGGTACTTCGGAATAACTAGAGACCAAGCACCTTAAAAGCACCAGAAGCTATTGATACTTAAGAGGGGGGCTGTGAATAATCGCAATTGCTGCATTAGAGAGGGGAGGGAGAAAAAAAAATCAGCCAAATTACGCTTGGTTAATTCAGAGTAACAGATCTGCCCCCAAGTGAATTGGAGGCCTTGAATTAATTCTGTTATGACAAATCAAGATAAACGTTCCCCCTAAATTGCATGCGATTTAATTAATTTTTGAGATCCTGGGTTTTTTTTTTTTTCCTAGCTAATAGTTCACATGCTCCTGTGCTGTCATTGTGCTTGAGTGGGCAGACTTCAAAGTGATATTAAATAACCAACTATTAGATTTACCTAGCACGTCCTATTGGAAAAGTGCCATTTAATTACCTAGCCTGTTCAATTAAAGGGACAGCATTCTCTGAATATAGCAGCTTGCTGTTGATTACCAGGGAAATGAACTCGCTGTCTGGCGGCGCCTCCGTTCCTAACTCTACCCCCTCCCCAAACACATCCTCCACCACCAACCACCACCAGTCCCCCCCGCCCGGGACCCCCACCCCCGGGCCGCGCGGCGCTCACTGCGGCTGCGGGCGCCACGTGAACGCCCGAGCAGAGCCCGGGGAAAGAAAGAGCGAAGGCTCACACGCCTCCCGCCCTGCGCTCGCCCCCTCGCGGGCCCGAGGCCGCCGGCCCGTAGGATGCCTCGAACGCGGCCTCGGGCGGCGCCGGTCCCGGCCCTCCCCCGGCCCCGGCCGGGCCCAAGCGAGAAAGTGCCCGCCGAGCACCGCCGCCCGGGCTTCCGGTGCGTTTCCTCGCCCTCCCCCGACCTGGGGCCCCACCCGTCGGTCTCCGAACTTCCTCCTCCCGCTGCACTTTCCGTGCCAGTCTTCGGGCCCGAGATGGGGGTGGAGGAAGAAGGGTTCGAGGAAAAGAGGAAAGGAGTTTCGAAAACTACTTGATGGCGCCTGGACAGGGCTGGGGGGTCGGAAGCTGGGGGCAGGGAGAAAGGGGACAGCAGCAAGGTTCGCGGACTTTTGTAGCGGGGGTGGGCAGGCATTGGCCCCTTTAAGATCCACCCTCCCCCTTCCTCTCCACAACCCACCCCCCCCGTCTTTCCCTCCCTCTCTTAGAGGCCAATTTTGTTAATTAAATGTTTTGTTTGCGACGCAGCTCTCATTCATTGCGGACACGTCATTCGGAGCAGATCTAAGCCAGAGACCAGATCTCATTAGATAAAGCCCATCAGAACTAAGAAAATGGAGGAGACACTAATTAAAGCTTTTAATTGTGCGGATTCGCTGCAGCAAGGCAGCCGTTTTATCTGAAATCTTGGAGGGAGAGGAGGCAGAAGACCAGTTCTGCCCAATCGACACTGGGTCACGCAGGGGGAAGGGACTAGGATAAAGCAGCCCCCCCCCATCCTGGCTGTGCTTCCCCGCAGCTTTTTAGCCATATCTTGGTAGTTTTCAAAAGATCACACCTTAAAGTCAGGCAATTTAAAGCCCCTTAATAGATCGCTCTGTGGTCCCAAATCGGGCGGAGGAGCCCAAGGATCCCCTTCACCTGGCGTCTGGCAAGCGGATTACTCTGCTTTTCGGTGGCCATCCTTGCAGAATTCAAATCCCCTCCAACAAGTGGACTGGGGGGAGATTGGGGGGGGAGCAGCTGAGAGGAAAAGGATAGCGCGCGCCTCCTCACCTTCCCACCCTTCTGGCATCTTGATGGGCAGAAGGACGGAACACTGAAGGAAGACTTAAGAGATTCTTCAGCGTGGGGGTGGGGAAGCTCAGCAGCTGATGAGCCCTGAGCGGAGTGGGAGGCCATGATCAATTTGGTACGGAACTAGAACTCCTCTCACCCGGGAGAGATCTAGGGTTCTCAGGATAGCATCTAGTTCAAGAGCAAGCCTGGCTCCAGTTTCCAAAATCAGAGGAAAAAAGAAAGTGATAATACGGACCCAATTAATCCTCCATTGCTCCATTAAGCCAGCTGAAAACACCAAACAGGCATTCTATTTGGTCCCAAGAATAGGGAAAGGCGATTCCCAGAAAGCCACTTGCCTAAACTTGTCTTAAGGGAATGCAAGTGGACCCATCTTCTTTTTAATTAGTGGTAATCAGAAGCGAAGGCTTTCTGAAAGCACTTGGAGATGAGGTGAATCTGTACCATTCACCGCATCTAAACAGCACTGTCAATGTTTGCACTTTAAGCTACCCTGCCTTCTTACCAGTTTTGCTCTCTATTTAATTACAATTCTGTCAAAGCCCATGGCATTGCTTGGAAGGAGGACCAGAAAGCATTACACCCATGCTCCTGCTGATTTTCCAACATTTACTTCTAAAAGAACACTTAGTGAAATTAATGCTGCCATCTTAATTTAAAAATAAAAGCCCTCTCCCTTCCTATATTTCTTTTACTTGGCTGATTGAGGATGCCAGCAGAGTGGACACAGGTTGCATTATCGGAATAACCAAATGTCATTTTACTCCATCATTTTAGATTAATGATATTACTGGGGTAAACATACACATACTCAGCTCTGAACCATACTGGGATCTTTTGCACTTTTAGATGCAGAGTTGAGGGAATCACAATGGAACTAAACTTTGTACAAAATACCTCATCCACTGATTCACCCGCATTGAAGACAGCAACATTTTCTACCAATATTCTATGAAGAAAATGGTTTAGGACAGAAACTTAACTCAAACGCAGTTCTTCGTAAAAGTGAGCGGTTCTCTAGTATCAAAGGTGTGCGTGTGGGTTTTTTTTTTTTTTTTAATTACTGGATGTTGAAACAGAACACCTCCTAGAAGCATTCATGTGCATCAGTCTATCAAACCATTTACTCAAATTAAATGTGTAATCCTTCAAATGCCTCCTTTCAAATTAATGAGTTTAAGTAGCTTGAGTTCACCTGAAAAGATCCTATAGGCACCTGACCTCCTGAATTCTTTCCATTAATTGCACTGAAACTTGTTGGAAAAGACTGCTTACACGGGCATATGAATGTTCCTATACATTGCTTTAAAATGCAAGATTAGTATAATTCTATAGCCTCTTTTCCTAAATCTCTTTTGGGGATCAAGGGTAGTGATACAAACAACAACAACAAAAACCCCAAATCTGAACATTGCTCAATTGAAAAACCTGCAAATTCTACATCACAAACCACACACTAGCACTGAGCATTACAAGCCTCCAAGTAACAGTATACAAAGAAAAATACTACCACTAAGGTTTTTTTTGTTTTGTTTTGTTTTGTTGGGGGAGGGGGGAGAGGGAGGGAGTTTACTATGAGAAGAATTACAAGTTTTTAAACTGATGGGTAATCAGCATTTTTCACAAGGAACACAAAGAATGAGTCACAGTTTTCCACTCAAAAAAACTTTAAAAGTGCTTATGTAAATATAATTAGCCATCGCACAGGCAATTCATTTCTCACTAACTACACTTATTTGTAAGGCAATCTTTTGTCTCTGAGTTTCTATGTAGGTCCCTACCTTTCTTTAAGGTAGCAGCCTAACAACCACTTTTTAGCTGAAGGTCCAGTTGGGACAGACCACTTAAAATTTTGGTAGGAGAGTGCCCAACCTTTGCACACCTAACAGCCTAGTCCCACCAGATGGACTGAGTTTTTACTTAGTATGGCTTTTGCCGTTAATTTATTATTAAAAATTCGAAGATTAACACATGTTTCTCGAAGCCCTTAAATCGGACCAACCAGGTTTTGAGGTGAAGGTTACAACGTATACTCATAGGTCCCCTGTTCCTTTCCTTAAAACCCTTGGGAACCTCTGGCCTTGCCATTGCTCTGCTCACCCATCTCAAGGAAAGCAGCCAAGTCTTACCTAATGTAGTCATTTCTGCAAAGGATCATGCCGCTCTTGGTGTAACAGGACGTGCCGATGTCGCCCAGCTGCGCCTGGCAGCAAGAGCACTTGAGGCACCGGCTGTGCCAGTAGCTGTCCATGGCATAGAGCAGAAAGCGGTCCGCAATCTTACCCCCGCAGCCTGCGCACCGCTTCCAGGAGAGGGAGCCGGCCGTCACGGGGGGCGGCTGTGAGCTGCTGCCCGGATTCACCATGGTCTGCAGAGGGCGGGAAGGGGACAGGGAGAGAAAGACAAAACAGGGGCGATGCAAAAGTTAGTAGTAATCGCCGCGCGAGAGCGCGAAGCCGTGCCCACCCCCCACGCCCAGAGCTGCTGGAAGGAAGCAGCAGGGCAACGGCGCGAAGGAGGGTGAGGGGGAGAGGGAAGGAGGGAGGATAGCCGGCAGCAGCCGCCTGTTTACTTTTCTCAAGCTTTGTTCTGGGGCCACGAGCTCCTCTCAACTTTCCAGCGCTCGCCGCCGCTGACAATTTCAGCTTGGGTACTGTCAAAACTCCGAGAGCGAGGCTCGGCGGCGCGCTCCACCCCTCGCGGCGCCTCCTCCCAGCCCCCCGCCTCCGCCCACTGCCCCCTCCTCCCTCCTTCGCCGCCCGCCTCCAGCAAATGAGGGTCAAACCCACCCACCGCCGCGCCCGGCCCCTCCCCGGCCCCCGCCGAGCCCCGAGAGCGAGCCGAGGGGAGCGGGGAGGCGGCCCCCGCCGGAGCCACGTTCCCTCCCGAGCTCTGCCCTGGGAAGTGCAGCTGCAGTTCACAAGTTGGAAATAGTTCGGTTTTCTGAAAGGGAGGGAGGGAGGAACCGGCAGAGGGGAGAGGGAGAGCGTGGTGGTGGGAGGGGAGGCGAGGGGACGCGAGGGAGGGGGTGCGGTGTGTAAAGTTGCGAAACTGGTTTTTCGTATTTTAAACAGCACCTTTCACATGCCATTGTGGTGACCGCCATCTCCCATTATTGTTCCAAATCTCATTTCATTTTGAAGATCAATGAGTGTTTTCTCTGGGTTTTCAGGACACAGGCAAGAATAATAGATCATTGAACTTTAGGATGCCTGTTAACTTCCTATACAAACACTCTCCACTTTGGTCTCACTAATCTGCCCTTGATCAGCAATTTAAATGCTAAAGCTTTGTTCCTCCAAAGGGGGGAGGGGGGCGTTACAGATAATATGCGAGAAGGCACTATTAAAGGATGCACAAGTTAGATTCGAGCCAGTCCTGCTGTCACCAAAAACTGCTTTTAAAAATTCCCCACTCTTTCTAATGAATGTCACGAGAAGCAACTGGGGTATAATATAGTAATCAATTTATAAAGCTTAGCCTAAACCGATTAATTTGTTGCCTCCAATCCTGAGTCCAATAAAGTCCTAGTGTTCCTCCAGTCACTTATTCTATAAAAAGATCAAGTTATTTACTGCCAATTAAGCAGCCTGTTTTGTCTTTGTCCTCTGTAAGCCCAGAGTGTAGGCTCCCCCCCAGTCTCCCGGCTATCTGCTCAAGACATTCAGCTGATACCTAGAAGGGAGAGGGCCAACTTTGCCTGTCCCCGGCCCAACTTGGCTGCTGCAAAAAATCCAGGGGAAAGGAACCAAACAAGGACTCCGGTTCCTTAAATAGGCCGATTTTAAACACATTTCCTCCGAAAGAGTCCCGGAACGTGTGTCCAGTGACCGCACAATAAACCATAATAAGAACTGCACCAATTAAGCTGTAACAAAACCCTGAGACTTTGGAAACAGGACCACTCTAAAACCCATTAGCATTGCATTTATCCGAATGCATCATACCTTTATGTAAATTGATTTATCTGATGCATTTACTCGAGGAATTGCTTTTTGTTACAATTTCAGCCCTAACCCAAATGAATCTGCATTTCCTGCCCGAGGTCTTTAAACTGTTTCCCCCAACGTTTTAATCGCTCCGAATTCCTTTTTAAAGGGGGAGAGGGAAGGAAGAGATTCCAAGCTCTTCCCCGCCCCCATCTTTGGTGAGAGGTAAATATATATGTATATTTTTTTGAAAAGGAAACATTACACTGAGAAAAGCATCCAGTAACCCCATTAGCTAAAGCTCTTAAGGACAAGCAATACCTTAATGCTGATTAAATCTAAAAGAGATGAATCAAGAGGACTGACCAGAAACTGACTCCCCTGATAACTAAGGACGGGCCCTCATCAAGTTTCATTTAGAGTTGGAAAAAAAAGAAAGCTTTTAAGTTAAATAGGCTTATACTCTAGTAATTACATAGCCAAGCAATTTAGGTCCTGGGATAGTCAGTGAAATAGAAAGCAGAACTGGCAGCTAGAGGCAAAATCTGCCCCTCTTTAACAACGTCTCTGGTGTTTTTTAATGGAGACCAGGGGAGGGACAAACGTAGCGCTGGCAATTTGTAGTACAAAAATGGATGCTTAATTCATGTCTTGATTTTAATTAGGTGATTCACCGGATTTCTCCTGGATTGGAACAAAAGATTTATAAGCCAAGAGGAATTTTTGAAAAGAACCAGCGATACTGAATCCTGCTCACTTAGATCCTTTCTGCCACTGTTTCAAAAATAGTGTTTACTGGGGGGTTGGGGGGGTCGTGACTATTTCCCCCACACTACTTCTCATACTTAAACCCTCATTTAAGCACCTCCTGCCTTTCCCTCAGGAACTGAAAATATCCTCACCCGCCCCTCCAAGGTCCCCACCAGCCCCGTCTCCAAGAAGAACCCTTTTGTAAGCAGGAACCGCTACAAAGCTGGCTGCCCGGGGCTGGCTGCCCTCCGTGCTAGCTCACAGGCCGGCCTCGGTAGTTTCAGACTCGCGCATTATCTAAGCCGACGTATTGTTTACTTGCAATTTGGGACGGTCAAGGGAAGGAAGCCAAAGAAAACAGCCTTGGCCCAAATCGGCCCCCTCCTCCCTCTCCCCCCTCCTTGCCCGCGGCTCCCCAGCCGTCCCCTTACCTGCTTTTCCCCTATATTGCAATATTGCGAGAGGCGGCGGCGGCGAAAAGCGAGCGAAGCCGCTCGGCTTCCAAGGAAGGGGCGCCTTGGCTGGCGGAGCTGGAGGGAGGGGGGATGTTCTCGCAGAAGCAGGAAAGGGGAGGAGGGGGCTAAGGGCTGCTTTTTTTTTTTTTTTAACGCGTTGTTCTGAGGCTAGGTTGGGGGGCCCAGCCTAAGTGGCAGGCGGCCGAGAGCAGGAGTGTCAGTCTCAGTCCTCGGCGTTCTCCTCCGCCTCCGGCCCCGCGCGAGCAGCTGCAGGAGCCCTCGGCCCGCGCGGCGCGGCTTCAGGCGCGGCGCAGCGGCAGCAACTGCTGCAATCGCTGCTGCAAGTTTGGCAATGTGGCTTCACTTTGTATATTCCCCCGCCCGGCGGCCCCCGCCCCCGCG